>NW_019245410.1:124876-137799 GCF_002742605.1 Olea europaea var. sylvestris | reverse complement strand
ATGGGATGGAGCCTGCTCTACGTATATTTTAATGTACAAAAATTTATGTACACCCATCAAAGCCCTTTTCTTTTTCCTTAAACAGCAATTATGAATTATGTACTTTTATTAAGTTTTTATTTTTTCTCAAATTTATCTTCAATCCACGTCTCATGAGAATTTTTATATGGAATTTTTCTATTTATCAGTTTCATGTTAAAAAAAAAAATTCACAACCAGAAAGATCGAGAATTTAACCCTAATTTATCTGTAGAGTTATGGTAGAAGCACGAAGTGATGGGTGTTTTTGTGACCTAAACAAATCGCTCCATGTGGACATTAATTTAAAAAAAAGCACTTTTGGTTATTTACAGTTTTTTGAGAGCTATTGGGTTAGATAAAGATCCTTTTGGACTTCGCAAATGCGAAGAGTCATCATCCCATCTTTATTCTTTTGTTTTTTTCTTTTGACAAGTAATCATAAAATTTAAGAAAATCATTTGGGCACGATAACTCACCTAGTCCAACGAAAAATCGTGCTAAGTCTTATCTTAAATTAGATTTTTTAGTTAGTAGATTGTAATAGAAGTTTTAAAAATGTGCGATTGAAAAATTGTTGGACCCATGGTATTATTAATATCAATTGTTAGATTTTTTTTACTTAAATTAAAGTCGGATTTTAATTCAAACCAAACAGGCACTTAAATTCATATTACACGTGTTTCGTTTATTCTAGATGAAGTGAGAAGGGATGCACATTTGAACTTAACTAAGAAGAAAGCAAATGCACAGCTTTATTGTTAGGTTGAAAATGGTTAGCATGAGGCCGACAATACTAGATATTGTTTTAGTCACATGATCACCATATTCAATTTTATTCCCATTTTTTGTGTATAATTCATTTTTGAAATAATAAATTGATGAAGAATGTATGGTTAAAAATTAAAAAAAAATTGAATTTACGTATAATATTATTTTATTAAAAAATGTGTGATTAAAATGAAGAGAGAAAAAATATATTTTAAAAATAATGGGAAACGAACAATGGGGGTGTCCATGTTTTATTTTGGCCTTTTACCATTACTTTTTGGAACATCCTTATCTCCGACCTCATGGGACTACATTACATGTACACCCAAATCATCAAAGCCTGACACCTATATAATATATTCTGGATATGATTCCTATAAAAAATGTATTAGAATGGTTTTGCCTAATTGAACCATAATGTTTTCCACACGTTGAACAATATATATATGACGCATATATTTTTTGACACAAAAGCTTTATATTCTTAGTCATTTTTCATATGAAGAAAATAAAATGACATGTCAATTTGGACTCTAGCGTGTAAAAGATTTGGGGGGAAAATTCACAACTCAAATATTAATTATAGACCAATTCAATTTTCAAGTTTAAAGTTACAAAATTCAAAACTTGGTGATAAACAAATAATTAAAAATATTTTATTAATTAAATATATCGAGATCACAATTATACAATTAGTGATCAAATGTACATACATATAAGTCAAAACTTATTTCTTGATCATATATTATCAAATTAATTGGTCACAAATTATATCACGATCACAAATAAAAAAGTTATAGGTCAATTTATACGACCACAAATTTTCAAATTAGTTAGTCACAAATCTTTTTAGATCACAATTAAATGGTAGATCACAAAAAAACCAAATATTTGATCACAAATTAACCAAAGAGTTGATCATATACACCAAACACTCCACTCCAACCTCTGATCCTGATCCCAATCTACTGTCACAGATCACGCACCACAAATCATGGCACACCACCACCGTACACTAACCTAACCGACCGCCTTGCTGATTCCCGGTTCGATATCATTCGCCTCCGCTTTCGGTCATCAATTATGTCACCTGAACGTTTAGTTTTACCAGAACCGGATATTAAGTTTTTCGAGCGAAACGAACCGGATTTACGAGGTTTCGAGTTATCCGAACCGGGTTTGGAAATAACCGGTTCTTGTGGTGGTTTTACAGGTTCCTTCGGCGGCGGTGAAAAGAAAGACGGAGGTTCTTGGGAATCCCAAGGTGTGAAACCACTTTCAAAGGTGGGGAATGGGTTTCCAAAGAAGGATTCTGATGCTGGAAACGTGGACAACATGGCCGGAAAACCGCTTATAGGGGGTGGAGGAGGTTAGGAGGAGTAAAGGGAAGAAACGAGTGGCAAGAGGTGCTATTTATGGAGCAAATTTGGTGGGTCCCATTCGGCTTTTGAGTCAGCTCGCACTAATAGTGGTGGGCTAGTAGGCTTGGCTTTTCCAAAGAGTACATGGGCCTTGCGTAATTAGTGGGGCCCAGACAGGCTTAGTCATGAAGGAATATTGATGTGGGTCCCACTTTCCTTTCGTTTCCATTATTTGTAAGCTGATTGTGGATGGAGTTTATCGGCTTCGGCTTGATGCGCCGATATGAGTGGATTGAGCTGTCAAAGCTCATGAGCTATTGTATCAATCGGCTTCACGGCTTACTGATTAGTCTCAACTTTTTATTTTTCTTTTGAATAACATTACTTGTACATAATTTTTTTTATATCGAAGTGTCCCACACTCATATGGGATGGAGCCTGCTCTACGTATATTTTAATGTACAAAAATTTATGTACACCCATCAAAGCCCTTTTCTTTTTCCTTAAACAGCAATTATGAATTATGTACTTTTATTAAGTTTTTATTTTTTCTCAAATTTATCTTCAATCCACGTCTCATGAGAATTTTTATATGGAATTTTTCTATTTATCAGTTTCATGTTAAAAAAAAAAATTCACAACCAGAAAGATCGAGAATTTAACCCTAATTTATCTGTAGAGTTATGGTAGAAGCACGAAGTGATGGGTGTTTTTGTGACCTAAACAAATCGCTCCATGTGGACATTAATTTAAAAAAAAGCACTTTTGGTTATTTACAGTTTTTTGAGAGCTATTGGGTTAGATAAAGATCCTTTTGGACTTCGCAAATGCGAAGAGTCATCATCCCATCTTTATTCTTTTGTTTTTTTCTTTTGACAAGTAATCATAAAATTTAAGAAAATCATTTGGGCACGATAACTCACCTAGTCCAACGAAAAATCGTGCTAAGTCTTATCTTAAATTAGATTTTTTAGTTAGTAGATTGTAATAGAAGTTTTAAAAATGTGCGATTGAAAAATTGTTGGACCCATGGTATTATTAATATCAATTGTTAGATTTTTTTTACTTAAATTAAAGTCGGATTTTAATTCAAACCAAACAGGCACTTAAATTCATATTACACGTGTTTCGTTTATTCTAGATGAAGTGAGAAGGGATGCACATTTGAACTTAACTAAGAAGAAAGCAAATGCACAGCTTTATTGTTAGGTTGAAAATGGTTAGCATGAGGCCGACAATACTAGATATTGTTTTAGTCACATGATCACCATATTCAATTTTATTCCCATTTTTTGTGTATAATTCATTTTTGAAATAATAAATTGATGAAGAATGTATGGTTAAAAATTAAAAAAAAATTGAATTTACGTATAATATTATTTTATTAAAAAATGTGTGATTAAAATGAAGAGAGAAAAAATATATTTTAAAAATAATGGGAAACGAACAATGGGGGTGTCCATGTTTTATTTTGGCCTTTTACCATTACTTTTTGGAACATCCTTATCTCCGACCTCATGGGACTACATTACATGTACACCCAAATCATCAAAGCCTGACACCTATATAATATATTCTGGATATGATTCCTATAAAAAATGTATTAGAATGGTTTTGCCTAATTGAACCATAATGTTTTCCACACGTTGAACAATATATATATGACGCATATATTTTTTGACACAAAAGCTTTATATTCTTAGTCATTTTTCATATGAAGAAAATAAAATGACATGTCAATTTGGACTCTAGCGTGTAAAAGATTTGGGGGGAAAATTCACAACTCAAATATTAATTATAGACCAATTCAATTTTCAAGTTTAAAGTTACAAAATTCAAAACTTGGTGATAAACAAATAATTAAAAATATTTTATTAATTAAATATATCGAGATCACAATTATACAATTAGTGATCAAATGTACATACATATAAGTCAAAACTTATTTCTTGATCATATATTATCAAATTAATTGGTCACAAATTATATCACGATCACAAATAAAAAAGTTATAGGTCAATTTATACGACCACAAATTTTCAAATTAGTTAGTCACAAATCTTTTTAGATCACAATTAAATGGTAGATCACAAAAAAACCAAATATTTGATCACAAATTAACCAAAGAGTTGATCATATACACCAAACACTCCACTCCAACCTCTGATCCTGATCCCAATCTACTGTCACAGATCACGCACCACAAATCATGGCACACCACCACCGTACACTAACCTAACCATCAGACACAACACCGCACATCACCACCGCAACCAACCATCTGACACAGCACTACGTCCAACCACAATCGTAATCAACCACTACGTATAGCATTAGCGAACCCAACCATCACTACACAATACCATCGCACCCAACCACTGCACCCCTCTCCCATCTTGAATCCCGATCCATCATCATAGATCACACATCATAGATCACAACATACCACCATTGAACACTACCACTGCACCTCACACAGCACCACGTCCAACCACCCATCGTATAGCACCACTTAACCTACACCCAATCGTCGCACACAACACCACGCCATACACCTCCATCACCACTGCAATCGCAAAAAGAACACACTATTGCCACCACCATACCACGGAATACCATCAAACTGTCTATCATTGCACCACTCAATTACACAAAAAGAAGAAGAAGAAGAAGAAGAAGAAGAAGAAGAAGAATGGATCCACACCGTGCGCAGAGTTGATGAACTGCAGCACACAAAGGAAAGTTGCCACCACTACACCGTGATGAGTCGCTGGAATGAGTGCCGTGAGAGAGAAAAGAAAGCGGTAGAGAAAGAAATGTTAAGCTAAGACTAAGTTATAGAGAGAAAAAATATAGGATACTATTAATAATTCAATTAATACGTGATTTTGATTAAATAAACCTCACACCTGATTTTCAAATTGAAAAACTTAAATACCTGTTTATATGTAATTTCCTCAAGATTTGGGGTTCATTTAAAATGCCAACCTTATTAAGAGAAGTAACTTAAATTCTTATAAATTGGTCTATATTTTTCGCTCATGAGCTATTGTATCAATCGGCTTCACGGCTTACTGATTAGTCTCAACTTTTTATTTTTCTTTTGAATAACATTACTTGTATATAATTTTTTTTTATATCGAAGTGTCCCACACTCACATGGGATGGAGCCTGCTCTACGTATATTTTAATGTACAAAAATTTATGTACACCCATCAAAGCCCTTTTCTTTTTCCTTAAACAGCAATTATGAATTATGTACTTTTATTAAGTTTTTATTTTTTCTCAAATTTATCTTCAATCCACGTCTCATGACAATTTTTATATGGAATTTTTCTATTTATCAGTTTCATGTTAAGAAAAAAAAAAAATTCACAACCAGAAAGATCGAGAATTTAACCCTAATTTATCTGTAGAGTTATGGTAGAAGCACGAAGTGATGGGTGTTTTTGTGACCTAAACAAATCGCTCCATGTGGACATTAATTTAAAAAAAAGCACTTTTGGTTATTTACAGTTTTTTGAGAGCTATTGGGTTAGATAAAGATCCTTTTGGACTTCGCAAATGCGAAGAGTCATCATCCCATCTTTATTCTTTTGTTTTCTTCTTTTGACAAGTAATCATAAAATTTAAGAAAATCATTTGGGCACGATAACTCACCTAGTCCAACGAAAAATCGTGCTAAGTCTTATCTTAAATTAGATTTTTTAGTTAGTAGATTGTAATAGAAGTTTTAAAAATGTGCGATTGAAAAATTGTGGGACCCATGGTATTATTAATATCAATTGTTAGATTTTTTTTACTTAAATTAAAGTCGGATTTTAATTCAAACCAAACAGGCACTTAAATTCATATTACACGTGTTTCGTTTATTCTAGATGAAGTGAGAAGGGATGCACATTTGAACTTAACTAAGAAGAAAGCAAATGCACAGCTTTATTGTTAGGTTGAAAATGGTTAGCATGAGGCCGACAATACTAGATATTGTTTTAGTCACATGATCACCATATTCAATTTTATTCCCATTTTTTGTGTATAATTCATTTTTGAAATAATAAATTGATGTAGAATGTATGGTTAAAAATTAAAAAAATTGAATTTACGTATAATATTATTTTATTAAAAAATGTGTGATTAAAATTTACAAAATTCAAAACTTGGTGATAAACAAATAATTAAAAATATTTTATTAATTAAATATATCGAGATCACAGTTATACAGTTAGTGATCAAATGTACATACTTATAAGTCAAAACTTATTTCTTGATCATATATTATCAAATTAATTGGTCACAAATTATATCACGATCACAAATAAAAAAGTTATAGGTCAATTTATACGACCACAAATTTTCAAATTAGTTAGTCACAAATCTTTTTAGATCACAATTAAATGGTAGATCACAAAAAAACCAAATATTTGATCACAAATTAACCAAAGAGTTGATCATATACACCAAACACTCCACTCCAACCTCTGATCCTGATCCCAATCTACTGTCACAGATCACGCACCACAAATCATGGCACACCACCACCGTACACTAACCTAACCATCAGACACAACACCGCACATCACCACCGCAACCAACCATCTGACACAGCACTACGTCCAACCACAATCGTAATCAACCACTACGTATAGCATTAGCGAACCCAACCATCACTACACAATACCATCGCACCCAACCACTGCACCCCTCTCCCATCTTGAATCCCGATCCATCATCATAGATCACACATCATAGATCACAACATACCACCATTGCACACTACCACTGCACCTCACACAGCACCACGTCCAACCACCCATCGTATAGCACCACTTAACCTACACCCAATCGTCGCACACAACACCACGCCATACACCTCCATCACCACTGCAATCGCAAAAAGAACACACTATTGCCACCACCATACCACGGAATACCATCAAACTGTCTATCATTGCACCAGTTAATTATACAAAAAGAAGAAGAAGAAGAAGAATGGATCCACACCGTGCGCAGAGTTGATGAACTGCAGCACACAAAGGAAAGTTGCCACCACTACACCGTGATGAGTCGCTGGAATGAGTGCCGTGAGAGAGAAAAGAAAGCGGTAGAGAAAGAAATGTTAAGCTAAGACTAAGTTATAGAGAGAAAAAATATAGGATACTATTAATAATTCAATTAATACGTGATTTTGATTAAATAAACCTCACACCTGATTTTCAAATTGAAAAACTTAAATACCTGTTTATATGTAATTTCCTCAAGATTTGGGGTTCATTTAAAATGCCAACCTTATTAAGAGAAGTAACTTAAATTCTTATAAATTGGTCTATATTTTTCGTCTTTAGTCGGTGTGAGATTTTATCCCTCAACATAATATAAGTAACTTCTATCATATTCGTAAAAAGTAAAAGATTTATAATTTTTTATTAAACTTTTGTATAATCATAATTTGTTATTGCATTTCACCAATATTAAGCTTTTATTTAAGAAAGGACAGCCTTCCAAGATATGTTGCTGAACATGAATCTTTTTTACTTTAGGCCCCATTTGGAATGGCTTTTAGAAAAGTTAAAAATACTTTTTGAAATTCAAAAGTCGCTTTTAAACTTGTTTGAATAAGTTTATGAAAGTGATTCTTATAGTTAGAAAAGTTTTTAGAGAAAATTGGTTCAATATGACTTCCTGTAAAAGTACTTCTAAAAATAAGAAGCTCTATTAGCTCTTCTACAAGAAGGAAAATTAAAAACAAGAATCATGTCAAACGAGCCTTTAATGTCACGTGTTTTACCTTAATTTCTTCTTTCTCCCTTGCCTCATTACAAAAATGTAGACTTTAAATTATGGATTTTTCACTCTAAATTTCTATATTCCTTTTTGATGGGGTTTAGGAATGAATTTGTATAGTTACACATATTGGATAAATTGGTGCACAATTTATATTCATTTTCAATGAAAACATATGCATACAAATACGATAAAAATTTGTAACTTATTAGTGCAAAATGCCATATGGAATTCCGGCTTATCGAAACCAATATATGTGCATGAAAACACGATCAAATCGCAACTTATTGATGAAAAAAAAGGAGGAGATTAAATAACAAGACATGCGATTGTAAATCTCCTTAAACTAGATTTTGCTCCTTGTACTGATACTAATTAGATCAAATGGACGTTTTCTTCCAAAATATAACACTTCTTCGAAAATTAATATAGTACGATATGAATTTTGTTGGGCTAACAAAAATGTCGATGGTATTCTTAACGAACAAAATTTACATGGACTAAAATTGTTCAGACGAAATTTTATGTTTGATGTGTGAAATATGGAATACGGGGTTCCTATTTACAATTTTTCAAGTGTCTTTTTGAAATTATTGCATCTTTGACATAAATTAATGTGTACGATTAGATCACATATTTTCATATTTAATGGTTTATCTTACACCATATCAAAAGGTTATGAATATTGTTTTAGTCACATGATCACCATATTCAATTTTATTCCCATTTTTTGTGTATAATTCATTTTTGAAATAATAAATTGATGTAGAATGTATGGTTAAAAATTAAAAAAATTGAATTTACGTATAATATTATTTTATTAAAAAATGTGTGATTAAAATAAAAAGAAAAAAAATATATTTTAAAAATAATGAGGATCGAACAATGGGGTGTCCATGTTTTATTTTTGCCTTTTACCATTACTTTTTGGAACATCCTTATCTCCAACCTCATGGGACTACATTACATGTACACCCAAATCTTTTGTTGATCCTATTACTTTTATTCCATTATCATCAAAGCCTGACACCTATATAATATATTCTGGATATGATTCCTATAAAAATGTATTAGAATGGTTTTGCCTAATTGAACCATAATGTTTTCCACATGTTGAGCAATATATATATGACGCATATATTTATTGACACAAAAACTTTATATTCTTATCAGTATCACTTTTTTATATGCACCTTCTGCATTTAAAAAGTCACGGTTAGTCATCACATTGATTCGAGACTTTTTCAATTCACAACTATAAAAATTATCCAATATATTCCAACAACACATTCCGTTGTACAGGGGAATCGTGCAGGATGACAGCTCCCGTATACAGCTGCCTTTTTTCTTTGTTTTTATCATCTGTCAATATTTAAATGTCAAATGTGCATATGTAAAAAATCTATCAAATTTTTTTATACACGTAGCATCACTCATGACAAGATATACCATTTCAAGTGTTCTTTGTGCGTTCATTCAATCTTTGCTCTCTCTGTGTTTGAGCTCTTCAAATCCTTGCATTTAGAAAAATTGAAGTCGATTTGACACCACTACTTCCATCCTTACCTCCTTGGCAGCCCCTATTTCTCTCCCAACCCTATCTACTTTGCCCACTAATATTCCATTCTACTATCGCCTTAACCATTCAAATACTGACACGTAGAACAAGTGATAGTGGACAAAAATGGACATTGAGCTTGAAGGAAGAGGGGTCAGAGAGATATAATGATATGTCCAATTAAACCCCTCCTTGATCCCCATATTTGGATAAAATATATTATAAAATAGTGATTTTTTAGAGGATGTGTGCTTAAAAAGTAAGGCAAGATTTTTGAAATACGTGTATAATTATTTTAGGGGAGAATGTGTGGTTGAAATGAGATTTGGAGGGTGTTTGACACTTATTTTTATGAAAAATGAATTTTAGAATAGCAGATTAATGGAGAATGTGTAGATGAAAAATAAGAAAATTTTTTTGATTAGATAATTATTACATTTTAATGAAAAATATGGTTAAAAAGAAGAGAGAAAAATATATTTTAATAAAAATGAGAATCAAACAATGCATTCTTGAAAAAATGGAGCATAGAAGCTAAATATGTCACATATTTCAACATTTAATTAATTCATTATTTGAAAGCTTTTTTTACGTACTCACTTTTAACCATGGATTTATACAATAAAATATTTTGCACATAAATAAAAAATTTTCATATTTTTTAATCACATATTCTTCTAAAAATCACTATTTAAAATATTATTTTTGTCAAATAATGTCCATCAAATAGGAAGTAAATCTATCATTTAATTATTTAATTATAGTGTAAAGTCATGAAGCTCTACTTTAAATTATTATTAATTTATGTGACTGTGGACTTATTGTGACAAAATCTAACAATAAATTTGGATAACGCAATTTGATAACCATGAGTAGTCTCTATTTAACTGTCATGTGAGTGACACGTGGTAGACTTTCTCCTGGTACCGTTTTTCCTTTTGACAAATGGGCACCAAGCCCTTTTTTTTTTTTTAAAGAAAAGAAAAGCAAAAAAACAGTATTCATGGAACGTAAAAAATTGAAATGTAAATTTTAAATATTTATATTTAAACATGTGTCAGATGTACTTTTAAAAATTTACGTCGTTCATCCATATCTTCCATATTACCATGGATGATTTAGTTGACCTAACATAGTTTCATTAACAGCCCAGTTTGGCCCCTTTAAAACTCATCAATTTAATTTTAAAAAAATTTTCTCTTATTTTTAACTACACAATTTTTAATAAAATAATATTTTACACAAATCGAAAATTTTTCATTCTTTCTAAAAAAAAAAAAAAAAAAAAAAAAAAAAAAAAATTATTCTCAGCGGCTGGAGTCGTCATCTCTCTCTCAAAGAAGACTCTTTTCCATTTTTAGCCCAGTTAGGTCCAAATAACTTGGGGAAAAAAATTATTACTATCAATAATTAACATTGTGTTTTCAAAATGACTAATCTTTGTTAAAATTGCAAAAATTAGGTCATTTCAATTTTTTTTTTAAAAATATTAATTTTAATAAGATTGTGATGTGTAACCAATTAGAAAGTTACCAAAATTAGTAAATTCATTTTTGGTATATATACAACAATTTTATCTCTCCTACAATTTTAGAATAAAGTCAATTAGCCAGATTGAAAAACAGGTAGTGAAGAAACAGACTAATGTGTCAGAAGATGATTTGGTGTCTTTGTTTTAATTTTTCAAATTGTTCAATAATATGTCAACATGTGTTTTATTTGGATTTGAGTTTGAATGTGTAACAGAATTCACAATTTTACGTACAACCAAATCTTGTGACCAGTGATAACTAACAAACCGCTTGCAAGGGTTGCAATCACAATATCGAATTTAGATGATATAACGGAAATTCTTAAGCACATTCTGGAAGTTTTCCGAACTGGCATTAACATTGATAATCATAGAAATGAGGTCATAATGCACTAATACGGTTAGAAAAAAATACTTAAAACCTAGGCCGAATGCTAGAAAGATGCAAATTCATGTATTGATGAAATTCAACGTGCTTCGTTGTGATATAAAAAGTGAATTAAGATGGGAAGAAGGGTTTTGCTATATCTGACATCCAACACCAGTTTCAGTGATGCTAAGTGATATGAAAGGTAAAATTAAGTTAATTATTTTTAAGAGGAAATTACACCTCATGTCATTTTTTTAGTTGTCATTTACAAAAATGTCACCTTTTAAAACTCTTTACAAAAGTGTCATATTTGTTCATTCTTACCCTTCAAAAGAACTTGAATACCTTTCATGTCCCTTTTTGATAATTGTGTAAGTGTCATATCAAATTTTGGAAAAGAAAAAAAAAACCGTCAATTGTGAAAAGGAAAGAAAGAGAGAACGAATCCCGACAGATGGCTGCAGTATTTCTCGACAGTTGGGTGAATCCCAAAAGATGAACTGTCGTTCCCGACAGTTAGCTGCAGGCATTCTTGACATATGACAAATGACACTGTCCTGCCAGACGAGTGCAGTCATCTGTCGACATAGGTTTCGGTGACAGTGTCTCAACACATAACTGTGGGTACTGACGACATTGCACGTGCTTTTAGAAATAACATCGGGGGTTTATTGGCAAATTTTCTATGTTCGTAATATACATATGAATTATAATCATTTCTCAACTACAAATATGTTTGGTAGCATTAATGGCTATAATTATTTCTCAACTACAACATCACAACCTATTTTCAGAAATAAATGACTGAATGCTTCATTAAATATGGAATACTTCACATTTTCCTAAATGTTTTTGGTATGTTTTTCCTTCAAAAATATTTAAAAAATAAGATCATGATGATTAATAGTAGTGATTATTATGTTGTTTCTAACATTTTAAAAAGAGTAAACTATTACATAAAAATATAAACAATTCGTAATAACTGACCTTTCAAAATAGATGAAGAAGATGGATGAAATAATATCTTCTTGATCAAGACGAAAACGGATGAAAAAGATGAATGAAATAAGGGTTTGTTTAACAAGAAATTTATTTTTTTTATGTTAATTAGGGTTTTTAAGGATTTTATATTCATTTTTTATTAACTAAATTCGTATTTTCCAATATAATATTCATATATTCAATGATTATAATATACAAATTAATTAATCAAATCACAACATTAATTGTTTTAAAAAACAATCATGAAGGAGCATTAAATGCTCAAAAAAAGGTCAAATTAAGCGTAATTTAGACATTTCACAACAAGAAAGTGACGTTTTTGTACAAATTGTGTGCACATCAAAGTTTTTTGTACATTTGCAAAAAAAGAGACATTTTTGTAAATTTCTCATTATTTAATTATACTTCTCATTTAATGTTATATTAGTGTCACATTGATTAAACGTTAAATAGCATTGCTCATCGAAATTCACAAACTCTTTTCAACCACTCATCCAGGGTCCAGAATTTTCTCCTAGGCATGGTGGGGGG
>NW_019245410.1:106783-124848 GCF_002742605.1 Olea europaea var. sylvestris | reverse complement strand
GGGGGGGGGGGGGGGGGGGGGGGAATTTGACCATTTTAACCTGCACATTCTAGAGCCCAACATGGTTACCATCTCCTAGAATCCCTCCCAATTGCTGGGCCAATTTTCACCTTGAACAACCCATCTCCCAGAAGGCCCACTATGAAAGTAATTCAATCCTTTTTTCAGCCCATTAATGTTTAGGGTGTAATTCTAAGCTAAATTTTTTTCTTTCTTTCTTTCCACTTCAATTTCAGAAAAAAAATCTTGCTTAGTAATTGATAAAAGAGGGAAATTGCCCATTTTACATTTACGTAGAAACCTCCACAAACAATAGTCGTCGCTACAAAAAAATATTCACTTTCAACGAGGCAAATTTTTGTCACGAAAAATCATTTTTATGTTGTTTAATCGAGAGAGAAGTTTTCGTTATTAAAAGTAACATTTTTTGTAGATATTGATGGTATTTATTTGAGTGAATAATTTATATTTTAGAATTTTCAGAGTTGAATAATTTTTGTATTTTGAACATCTATCATAGAAGTGGACTTTTTGAAACAATATATTGCTAGCTTAATTGAATATATTAATAAGTTCAGGGTATCATGCATACACTCTTTTAAGACATTCAAAGGATAGATTTCAGAGTTGTCACCATTTTCTTATAGCGTGTGATTGGCCTTACACAATTGAATCATTAAAATGATTGCTCCTTAAGTCTCGGACCCAATATCTCCAGCATGCTTCTCTTATCCTTCAACTTTCATTAAACTCGACAATTTCTTGGTTGACGACATTGTGTCCTATCTCTTTCTCCACCAGCCGATCAACAAGAGTCGCGATTCATTCCCTCTTTCTTTTTAAGAACTTGATATATGGTAGTGCTATTCATGACTTGGGTTGTAGCAATCGGAAATAAATTTTCATCTATTTCGTGTTGACATGTTTCGTCAGTTGAGATACCAAAGGACAAATTTGAAAATAAGTCTTTGTGTCAAAATTTTGGTTTTCGGTCAAATAATCAAGTATTCTTCTAGCGAGAAATTTCATATAGATATTGGACTTGTTTTAAAACTCATATTAAATGACGAATTTTGTACTCGAGAAAAAGTTATTTCGGATAAGCTAGGCCTAGGTTATTGTAGTGCATAGGAAGATATATTTTAACTATTGATAATTAAGAAATTAACACTTTGGTCACGTGAATTACTAGATAATTGGATTTTGACTTTTGAATTTGAATGGAATATAAGTTGGATTAGTTTGATCAATTCTCCATTTGTATTACTTGGAGTCCAAATAACCATAAATGACCGTTTTCAGCTATTCCGTGTGTTGTTACACTAGTTGACAAAAGTAAAAATTTATAACTAATACATATCCGTTTGTTGTTACTTGGAAATAAAAGTCTACCCTTTTAGACTCTTGTTTTGTAGGAATTTCAATTTACATTAGGATACCAAACCTTTCAAACATTGCAAGGGATAGATTTCAAAGTTGTCATCATTTCCTTATAGCATGTGATTGACCTTACACGATTGAATCATTAAAGTGATTGCTTCTTACATCTCGAACCCAATATCTCTGGCATTTTCCTCTTATCCTTCAACCTTCATTAAACTCGGCAAATTCTTGGTTGACAACCTTGTGTCCTAACTCTTTCTCCACTAGCTGATCCGTGATATTGGACTTGATAAATAATTGTTAATTGAGCGAATTGCTACTTATTTTAGTATAGTGCAATAATTTGAGGTAAAATACAAACTTGGACACATATGGAATGAAAAAAAATACGATCTGGAGCTTAATTTAAGTTAATTCATGGTAATATAAATATTGAGTCCAGAGATGTCGAATTATTTGAAAGTGTGTTCCCTAATAAAATGATACTTTCGAGAATATTGAAGGTAATAAATAATCTGGATCAAGAAAGGGTAAAAGAGCAAATGTTGCTAAATCATTTGATCAACACTTTATTTCATTTATGATTGAAAATGAGCCTCTGACATTTAAGAAGGCTATGGCTAGCTCAAAAATTTTATTCTGGAAGGAAGAGGCAAATAGCGAGATTGAATAAATTATGAGTAAAAGTATTTTTCAACTAGTTGATCTTCTCAATGGAACTAAACCAGTTGAATACAAATGGATTTTCAAAAGAAACTTTAAATCTAATGGTATAATAGATAAATAAAAGACTCAACTTGTTACCCAAGGATATCATAAAAAGGGACATGACTTTTTAAACTTTTCATCTTCAATAGGATAACTTGTATCCAAGTTTTAATTAATATACGAGTCTTGTATAACTTGCAAATACACCATATGAATGTTAAGACTACATTTTAAATGGGAATTGAATGAGGAAGTTTATAAAGAACAACTAGAAAACTTCAAAGTAAAAGGACAAGAACACAAAATTTGAAGACTTGTTAAGTCCTAATACAGATTGAAGCAAACTCCTAAGCAATGGCATGAGGAGTTTGACAATGTCAAGATTTGGAATGGATTCATCATAAATAAATGTAATATCGTGTTTATGTTGGGAATTTACTTAAACATGCACAGCGGAATTAAACAAATTTCAATTCCCATTCAGGATTCAACTTTATATTTAGATAAGAATTGTGATAAGAAATATACATTTTCTTGATTTTGCAAACTCCTTCACGTTATTCCTTTCCAACAGCTTGAATCTCCCTCCCACGGTTGTCCAATTGTCCAACCTCCTATGAAATCCACACAGAGAATAGACTGCAACTGCTAGGGTTTTTCCTTTTGTGCCAGCAAGAATAATGAAAACCTTATGAATCTCAAACCCTAGTCATGTATTTATATAAATCCAAAAGGGCTCGACCCGGTCCGGTCCAATGTTTAATTAATCCATTTAATTAAACCCGGTCCGTGAATTAATTAATCCAATTAATTAATTCGGGAATATAAATAACAAATCCAATTAATTAATTTATCCAACGATTGTTAAATTAATCAATTGGCAATTTACAATCTTTCAATTCTCTTTTGTGTGCGACCCATTAGATTCCCGACCACGATACCTAACGGCGTGAAATATTATTTTGATCTAATAAAAATGATAAATTAAACACCCTTTTAATTTATCACAAATTCACACTCGTCGTCCCAGATTGACATCTAACAATATATCAGTGCAACACATGTGACGGGAAATGTCACGTGGTATGACAAAACCAAAACTGTTCGTTTACCATGAAATTATAATCCCTTTGTTAATATGATCCGATCACCTACGAGATATGAAAGTGTGTTAATCATCGATTAACGATCATATCTTTCATTCTTCTATTAAGTCAATATGAGTCGAAAACTCCTTTTCGACTTATATGTATACCTTGGCCAAGAATTTCGTTATTGACTTAATTGAACGAAATGCAGATCACAATCTCTTATTATCTAAGAGTGACGAATCCTCTATTAGTCATTTACAACCTTCATATGATTCTTGACATACCCGAACGATGTTATATTAGCTGCCCTTGGCAGAGCAACATCCAACACCGTCAAAATATGACTGTCCTCATACAAGGCATTATGATAACTTCAAGTTGTAGGACCAACTTCATTACCGAACGTTAGAGATTAACCACTGACACTCAGATAGTTATCCATGTGGAATCTCTTAGCGGGTCTCCAATGTTTTGTTCTATAACAAAATATCCACGTGTTTATTTAAGTGTCACTATACTTTAGCTCGTGAGATTAGTTGCTTACTTCACAAGTAAGAAATGTCACACGTGATGGTCTAACTGTATCAGCGATATCCGTATCTCGTTATTACTTACGACCACGATTTATTCAAGATCCAATTATATATAATTTGTATCTCACAATCACAACTCCTTGTGATTAACAAATCACTTAAACTTGGATCTTCGGATTCTATTATTTAATATTATTTATCACAAAATTAATTTATATAAATAATAGATTTCGCCAAAATTAAATGCATTAAATATATTAAAAGTGTTTACAACCTAAATCGATTGGATCTAGGGCATAACACTTACAATTTACTCGAAGAAATTCGTAGAAGCATGTGTTTTGGTTTGTCTCTATGTCGATGACATCCTCGTCTTTTATTGGTTAGACTTCTTATTGGTTTTTTTGGGGTCCGGTTTTTGGCTTATTAGGGACTAATATAGAAGTCATTAATAAGACAAAGAAAATGCTCACCAATAACTTTGATATAAAGTAGACGCGATTTTGAAAATAAAAATCTTTAGAACACTTGATGGGATAACATTATCTAAAAATTATTATATAGATAAAGTAATTTAGAGATTTAAGATCCATAGTATTAATGAGTTCCATAACCTAATTCCGATTTATGTCATTCTTCTCAAGAATATTAGAAATGGTAAAAAAACAACTAGAGCATTTTACCAGATAATTGAAAGCCTAATATACTTAATGAGTTGTAAAAGACCAATACAGTCTATTCGGCATGTAAGCTAAGTCATTATACAAATAATTTGAATGACGAACATTGAAGTACATTCCTTGGGTGTTGGGATCATTAAACATACAAGAGAATATTCATTGCATTACTGAAAAAATTCTCCAGTATTTGAAAGATACATTGATGCTAACTGGATATCATACACGAATGAATCTAAGTTTACTAGTGATTACATGTTTTTTTATTAGAGGTAACACAATTTCTTGAAAATCTTTTAAATAAACGTATATAGCTCAATTCATAATGGAATTCGAGATTATTGCCGTAGACAAAAAATGAGAAGTCGAATAATCAAGACATTTCATTAAAGATATTCTGATATAGTCAAAGCCTATGCCAGTTATATGTATTCATTGTGATAATCTAGCAACCATAGCTAGAGTAGAAAATTTGTACACAATGGTAAATCGAGACGTATATATCGACAGTTACTCTCGAATAGATAATATTAATTAATTTTGTTAAGTTTAATGATAACTTAGCGGATTCGTTTCCAAAAGAGTTATCTAGAGAGAGAATATACTACGCATCGACAAAAATGGGTTTAAAGCCTGAATAATGGGCCAAGTTAATGGAAACCTTACCCGACGATTGAAGATCTCAAGGACTAGATTTAGTAGAAAAATTAGTTTTAAATGGCTCGCTGAGAAGCACTTCGAAGTTGTAACTTTGTCCCATTTCTAATGATACAAACAAGTGTTTTCTACAAAAGATTGTTAGGATAATCTACTCTTTTAATGATGACTATATCTTGTAAACAGTAAAAGTGAAATACTGTATGGTATTTTTTTTTTTTTTAGTTTTTATAGAATATCATTTATGTGAGTGTAAACGTGATAGCTCAAATGAAAATTTTAATTAGGTGAATTTTCTTACGCAGTTGCAAAACTCAATATAGTTCAAGGCCTAAATAATGAATACAAGTTTGATATGAAAGATAAAGTATTTGATTTATTGTCTAGGCTTGTAATAGAGGTAGACAATTCAAAATATTACTTTAATTAATTAGTCAATTGAGTTTGATAGATTATTGCTAAGGAATGTTCAAACTGAAAGCTACCTATCCTAATGCACTGTTTTTCAATAGTATTCTTCTTCATCTTCCTTGATCTTCTCGACTTCTTCCATTTATTTAGGGAATGGTTGGAACTAATAGTTTTTTCCAATTCGATTTAATAATTTTACTGTGTAAATTGAAAATGTCTTCAATTCGTGCTATGACTATAGTCACTAGTTTTCAAATGCAAAGGTGCTTATTGAAGAGTTATGGTGATTCAAATTAGGTATTGATAAGTGTAATTTATACACTTGTTTAGGTCATTAGATTAGAGTATTTGTTAATAATTTGAATGAGTTATAGCCTAATTTTGTATTAATTATGTTTGTTAGGTTAAAATCAATGCAAATTCGTGGATTTGGAAGAAAGGAATGAAAAATGTGCGAAAACGAAGGAATTTCAAAGTTTGGGGGATCAAAGTGTGAACATCCAATAGTTGATTTGGACCATGAAAAGATGGTTGAAGATCATATGACATCATTTGGATGCAATTTGAGGTCAAAGGAATGAAATAATGTTGAAGCATTTTCACAAATCAAATTCTAGCCGAAAAAGTTATGCGCCGGAATTTTTACCTCAATTTGAGAGCCATTTTTTGGATAGAAAATGTTCAAATTGAAAATTTTGTACTTCTAAAAGAATTGTATCTCTTTAAGTCAGTTTTCCAATGCACTTTGAATCACCTTAATCGGAGTTTGAAAGAGAAAATTATGATTAAATTATCGAGAACTGTTTAGGGACGACGCGTGTAACATGGTGCGCACGAGGACGAACAATTGCGCGCACCACCTCTTTTTCTCCAACACGAGAGCAAATTCATCGAACGCATTCGTGCAATGAAATATATGGTGTGCGAGTATGGAACAAATTTTTTGTGACGGGCCAGTTTCCTTATTTTGATGAAATTCTACATGGAAACAATATCTTTACATCTTATATATAACTAAACACGCCCAAGCGTAAAGAACCTCCCATTTTTGACCTAAAAATCATATATTCTACATATTTTGAAGGCGAAGAACGAGGCCAACTGTGAAGATAAAGGTGGATTATGCAAGTTTATTGAAGAATATACATCCCTTTTTGAGATTCAAGCCAAGAAATTGAATTTCTCCACTTTCTTCATTATTTCTTCTTTCCGGGTGATGTCTTTCCAATATTTCTTGTATAATTTAATCATTAGAATGCTATGCTAGTTTTTCTATTGTACTGGTTGAATGATGAACCCTATTGCTTATTTGTTTTGATTTAAGACAATTAATTTAGTTATTTCTTGATTGATTTTGCATACCCATTGCATTATTTAATTGATTGACCACTAATTGAATAATTAGTTGCTTGTTGTAGTGTTGAGAGACTCACAATAAGTTTAGAATGCGATAAAATCAACATATGTAGATAGAATTAGGAATAATCTTTATCATGTATGCAATCATATAGATAACCTATAATTTAATGCATTTTGGTCATATGAATTTGGGCTAGGAATATGATCAGGTCGTGATTAAAATAGACTTAATTTGTCTTGAAAAAGAGAATTAAATACATCAGTGTTATTGATTGTTGTGAAGCATGAAATTGACTATATTACGAATCAATAATTAAAATAAACGGCAATAGATGGATTCATGATTCCAATACAAACATTCACGTATTTGACGAAACAATTTTTGTTGTTTCCTTAGTTTATAATTAGTTTAAATAACAACAAAATCACATCTTTTGTGTCACGAGCATCGAATTTAGTAATAACTAGTGAACTAGAATTAACCATTATTTCTTGTGGGGTGATAACTCACAACTCACTTTATTATTACTTGTCAACGACCCCGTACGCTTGCGGGTTTCACAGGAACAAGTTTTTGGCACCGTTTTCGGGGAATAACAGATTTAATATTAGTTTAGTAGTTAATAATCAGTTTGATTTTTTTTTCTTTTTTGTTTTTTTAGGCTTTAATTGAAGTGCCTGATCTCTTCCTGTTTTCACTCTTTGCAAGTTTTCACTAGTTTAATGAAGATCCTGGCGAGATCAAGATCCTCTATATAGATCCTGAGATCGAAAGGACCTTCAAGAAACGTCGAAGAGAACAAAGAAGAGTAAGGGTAATGGCTGAGAATCAGAGTCAGATTCAGGATACACGATAAAATGCAGCACTTCTGGTTCAGCAACCACCTCCGACTCAGCCTGTATTGGTTGGGGATTATGTAAATCCTTTGCCAGCACCGATTCAACCTCCAATCATCTATTTGCCCCTTGGACAAGCTAACTTACACATCCGACCAGATGTCATAAATCTCTTTCAAAATCATCAAGGCGTTGGTTCGCGGGAAAGCTACGAAAAATCTATATGAACATATTCAAGCTTTTACCATGCTGTGTGATGTAATTGGCCATGAAGAGATGTCACATGGTGCATTTCGAATGTGTCCATTTCCTCACACTTTGAAGGAGGGTGCGAAAATATGGATGATGTCACAACCTCCTGGGAGTATTGTATCATGGAATGACATGGTACAAAAATTTACTATGAAATTCTTCCTGCCATCTCGAGTCCATCAAATTAGAAACGAAGTATATCTTTTCAAACAAAGGGACTTTGAGACATATCCAGAAGCATGGGACAGGTTTAAGAGCGCGTTTAGGAAGTGTCCAAAGCTTGACATTCTTAAACTGGCGCAAATATATCTCTTCTACAATAGACTGCGCTCTGCATTTCGTAATATTGTAGGTACTTCTGCAGGCGGATTGATTTTGACAATGGAGGTAGATGAAGCACATGAATTATTTGAAAGGATTGCAGAGAATTAGGCTAACTGGCCAATTGATAGGGAGGCTCCAAGGAAAGCAGCTGGGATGCATAATATAGATTCAGTGATAACTTTAGCAACACAGATAGGAGCAATAACAAAGAAACTTGATACTTTAACTCAATTTGTGCACATGGTACAAAATTCAACTCCGATTTGTGCAGGTTGTGGAGGCAGATCACATTACTGTAAGCTGTCCTTTAGCTTATACTCATATGAATCAGCCAGTAGAAGTCAATTATGCACAAAACTATTAGAGACAAAATGGATCTTACCTATACAAATACCATCCGAGTTTGAACAAGCATCCCAACTATGCATGGGTGGATAATTCTGATCAAGTAAATTAGATGAGGGGGTGAATTCTGAGATCAAAGAGCCACTACCATTCACTCCCACCGCCGCAATCAAGGCTTATGTGCCCCCCATTCCATTCTCCCAAAGAATGCAAAGGCGGCCAACAGTGCAGCAAGTTCAAGCCATCACTACTAGAAGTAGG
This sequence comes from Olea europaea var. sylvestris, assembly GCF_002742605.1. Taxonomy (NCBI): domain Eukaryota; kingdom Viridiplantae; phylum Streptophyta; class Magnoliopsida; order Lamiales; family Oleaceae; genus Olea; species Olea europaea. The sequence goes on along the minus strand of NW_019245410.1, from coordinate 116,010 downwards.
GTTCAGCTATCGGATATTACTACACGAAGGAACGAGACTAAAGGTATTCAAGTAACTACAAAGGGCAAAGAACAAGTGGATTATTTGAAAAAATCAATAGAAAAGGATAAACAAATGCCTTCGATCAGCCCACAAGTAGATGTAAAAGTTCCTATCGAAGCATTTGTACACCCAATCCCATTACCTCAAAAGTTGAAAAACACCAAGCTGGAGAAGTAGTTCACAAAGTTTTTGGAAGTCCTTAAACTGTTGCATGTCAACATCCCTTTCATTGATGCGATCCTTCAAATTCCAAACTATTCCAAGTTTTTGAGGAAATGTTGACCAAAAAGAGGAAGCTGCCTGAACACGAAATGACAGCATTATTTGAAGAATGTAGCGCGATTATTTAGCGCTGGATCCCTCCAAAATTTAAAGATCCAAGGAGTTTCACTCTACCTTGCTTCATAGGAAATTTATATGATATAAATTGTTCAATTGATTCGGGAGCGAGAATTAATTTAATTCCCTATAGGAAACTGGGATTAGGAGATCCTAAGGCAGTGTATATTATCCTTCAGCTGGCGAATCGATCACTGAAACACCCTTATGGAATAGTTGAAGATATTCTTATCAAGGTATGGGAATTGATTTTTCCAGTTGACTTTATCATCTTGGACATAGAAGAGGCATATTAGATGCCAATAATCTTGGGAAGGCCATTTTTGTCTAGAAGCCGAGCCTTGCTGGATTTTGACACTAATGAGATTGTCCTAAGGGTGGAAGATAAACAACAGAGCTTCACCATGGAGAATCCAATCAAGCAACTCTCATACTTAGAAGATTTTCAACAAATGGATCATTGGGAGAGCTACAAAGACAGGCCAAATAAATGAGGAATTGTTGGTAGGGACAATAATGGAAACATGATTGTTTGGAGAGTCAAGGATGAACCGAAGAAGTGCAATCAGTGCATGAAGTGCAGGGCTAGAAATTCTCTTTTCAAATCACCATGAAAAGCCTAGAAATAACAGGAGTCAAGCTCAGGACTTTAAACAAGAGCTTGTTGGGAGGTAACCTAATATTTCAATCCCTTTTATTTATTTTGCTTTTTAGTTATAGGATAATTTAGTTTATTTTTGTAGTTTTAATTAGGAAATTATCATCCATATCCCATTTTTTCTTAGGTTACTTGTTGGTTTATTGATGTTTGAGCCAAGTAACACTTGTTCTAGATCTTTTGTGCCTTGATGCTTCATTTATCCGCATTGTGCAGGAACATGACATCGTGAAACACTTGAACCATATATTACAAAGGAAACAACATGAGACACTGAAAAGCTAGCCATTGATTTTATGCCATATCAGGGGAGTATGCTCTTCATTTTCTTCTCCATCCCTTTTATGCGGATTTAAAATTTAAGACATTGAGGGCAATGTTTATTATAAGTTTAGGGGTGGAAAAATATTGAGTTTGTATTGGTTTGTGTGCTTGTTCAAGTGCGAAATTTTTTTTTTTTTAAAGTTTATTCTTAGCTTATTTTGGTGTGTGCTTGTGTGGGTTAGGTAAATTTGCCTACCATGATGAACATATTTGGAACCATATGTTAGACTATGAGTTGTCAAAAAGTTGCATATTAGGGTTGATTTATGCTTATTCGTGTAAAACTTGATATTTTTGGAGCACAAATTTATGTTTTGCATCGTGAAGGAATAATTTGATTCAAAATTTGAGTAGGCTGAGAAAGAAAAATATAGTGGACCTTAGATGCTAAATCCAAACAACCACTAAATTATACATCATTTAACCAAATTTAGAATAGTTTGGGAGTGATTGAACTGTTGTAGAGAAACATTGAGATAAATGTGGATTCATGTGTGCTAAATTTTGTGTGGATTGTCTAAGGCCAATAAGATGAAAATTAGGTAAAAATCTTAAGTTAGAGGTTGATTTTTGAGAATAGGTGTTTAATGAGGGGCATTGCACTAATTATTGCATAGAAAAACGAAAAAAAGAAAAAAATATATATTTTCTTGTTGTGAGGCTTCTCTTCGTAGCCTTTATGACTCGAATAATTAAGTCTGTAACGGTATCTAAAAATCTAGTGTCCTAAAATCATCTGACTTGGGAGTCATCGGCCAAAAGTTAGTTGCATGGGTCATTTAGAAAACTTAATATAGAAAAGTATGCATATAAGTTATGAAATAAAAAAAAGAAAAAATATATATCTATTTAAAAAAAAAAAAGGAAAAAAAGAGATTATTGCATGCCTTGATTAAGCCCCAAACACTTTTATGAGAAAATTAGACTTTTAATAAGGAATTATTAGTCTAGTTGATTCTTGAAGGTCGAAGCAATCAAAAATAAGGAGAATCTTCATTTGTTAATATGTTGAACTGCAATTAGTAAAGTCTAACCAAACTAGAGAGGGTGAGGATCTAGTATTATATAAAAATTTTGCCTTAGGTCACACCTTGGGAGTAGAGTTAAATAAATAAGTTTGGGGTGTGAATCTCACGAGAGGAGAAATGATAAATTTGACTATTAAGAGTTAGGATTTGAATCACTTTATGAATTTATGATGCTTGACATGAAGTTTCACACACACACACACACACGTCAATTTTGCATTAAATAAGTAGAAATTAATTTTAGCACTGTGAATTTGTAGCAATTCATAGTCTTAATACATATATTCCAATCCTGAAACCAAAGACAAATTATCTAACTATATGTGTTTAAAATTTTTGTTTAAGTTAGGTTATAATTTTGTTTGAGAACAAACAAATGTTCAAGTTTGGGGATATTTGATAAGTGTATTTTATACACTTGTTTAGGCCATGATTAGAGTATTTGTTAGTAATTTGAATGAATTATAACCTAATTTTGTATTAATTATGTTTTTTAGGTTAAAATCAATGCAAATTGGTAGATTTGGAAGAAAGGAATGAAAAACGTGCGAAAAAGAAGAAATTTCAAAGTTTGAGGATCAAAGTGTAGACATCCAATAGTTGATTTGGATCACAAAAAGATGGTTGAAGATCATATGACATAATTTGGATGCAATTGGACGTCAAGGAATGAAATAATGTTGAAACATTTTCACAAATCAAATTCTAGTTGAAAAATATTATTCGCCGGACTTTTTACCTCAATTTGAGAACCATTTTTTGGATAGAAAACGTTCCAATTGAAAATTTTGTATTTCTGAAAGAATTTGTATCTCTTTAAGTCGGCTTTCCAACGTACTTTGAATCACCTCAATCGGAGTTCGAAAGAGAAAGTTATAATCAAATTACCGAGAACTGTTAAGGGATGACGCGTGTAGCATGGCGCACGCGTGTGGTCAAACAATGGCGCGCGTGCACCACCTCTTTTTCTCCAACCCGAGAGCAAAGTCGTTGAATAGTGCTCGTGCAATGAAATATATGGCATCTGAGCATGGGCCAAATTTTCTATAACGGGCCAGTTTTCTTATTCTAATGAAATTCTACATGAAAACAATATCTTTACATCCTATATATAACTAAACACGCCCAGAACGTAAAGAACCTTCCATTTTTTACCTAAAAACCATATATTCTACATATTTTGGAGGCGAAGAACGTTGCCAGGTGTGAATATAAAGGTAGATTATGCAAGTTTATTGAAGAATATTCATCCTTTTTCGAGATTCAAGTCAAGAAATTGGATTTCTCCACTTTTTTCATTATTTCTTCTTTTCGGGTGATGTCTTTCCAATATTTCTTGTATAATTTAATCATTAGAATGCTAGGCTAATTTTTCTATTGTATTGGATTAATGATGAACTCTATTGCTTATTTGTTTTAATTTAAGACAATTAATTTAGTTATTCTTGATTGATTTTGCATACACATTGCATTATTTAATTGATTGGCCATCAATTGAATAATTAGTTGCTTGTTATAGTGTTGGGAGACTCACAATAAGTTTAGAATGCGGCAAAATGAACATATGTAGATAGAATTATGAATAAACTTTGTCACATATGCAATCACATAGATAACCTATAATTTAATACATTTTGGTCATATGAATTCAGACTAGGAATAGAATCGAATCGTGATTAAAACAGACTTAATTTGTCTTGGAAAAGAGAATTAAAAACATTAGTGTTATCGATTGTCGTGAAGCATGAAATTGACTATATTACGAATCAAGAATTAAAATAAAAGGCAATAGAGGGATTCACGATTCCAATACAAACATTCACTATTTGACAAAACAATTTATATTGCTTCCTTAGTTTAGAATTAGTTTAAATAACAACAAAATCAAATCTTTTGTGTCACGAGCATCGAATTTAGTAATAACTAGTAAACTAGAATTAAACATTAATCCTTGTGGGACAATAACTCACAACTCACTTTATTATTACTTGTCAACGACCCCATACGCTTGCGGATTTCACACGAACAAGTATGATTATTTAAAAAGGTACCTAATAAAAAGTCATGATCTTTTGATATAGGACGATTTAGACTATATACATAAAAAGTTATGATACAGTGATCCATATAAATTTATTTCAAAAGATGTAACTATTTCGAAAAGACACTTGAAAATCTATATAATATGACCCATAATTTCAATTTTTCTACACAAAATTAATTCAAGATACATTAATTTCTAAATTTTCTTTTCTCTTATAAAGTATTCTAATCCTTTTTATTTTGCTGAAATTGATTCGATCAATAAGGTTGTTAGAGTGTTGTAATGAATTTGGAAGAAGCGTTGTATATTGAGAGACAGATGTTTGATAATCATATTGGCACATTTGCAAGGGGAGAAATATGTCTTAAGGAGATTTGCTGCAATATACTCTGCTTCATATTTGTTTCTATATTTTCTTTCTTTTGATTGTACAAGTCATTGAATTTCAAAATATATTGAAATCTTTACAGATGCAACTTTTGCCATCTAGTACAAAGATGGGATTATAGGAATCTACTCTACTAGCAATCTGGATAGGTTTGGGTAGTCAACAGATCACCACAATCAACTGGCCCATCTTCAAATGCTATAGTGTGTGAATTCGAGGGCCATTTGGGATGCTCTAAGAGAGATCCAAAATGATGATAACTCTGTGCTAGCAGCCTATTCCTATAAGTTTGTTGAACTGTTTTCGACTGAGGTTGCTGTAGTTTTCTTCATTATTGACTTAAGTTTGCTTTTGATCATGGTTTCTTATCTTTGTGGTTGAACCTATGCTTTGAAGACGATCTAGGGCTTGAATACAGAATATCGTTTGACTCCAAATACTCATATTTTATTTGATATTTTAATTAGGTTCGTGTTGGTGAAAACTTCAATAAATTTCGATCTCGAGCTCAGAAAAAATTACCAAACGAGCACCAACCTAGGAGGCTCGACCCACAACTTTATCCATTTGGTCGCCACAAGTTTTCAACCCGCAAAGGAGAACACTATGGTGGTAGTATTTGCAAACCACGAAGGAAGAAGAAAATCAAGAAGGATATAGTCTCCAAGGCAAAGTAGAAAACAGCGGCCTCTCTTGTTTTCTCTTTTGCACTATTCATACACACACAACCACAGTTGGAGAATGAGAATTATATGCATTGAGGTTAGGTCACCAATTTGGGCTTCTAGCAAAAGGGCAAATGTTAGTATAACTGAGCCAACCATAAAGACCACAAATAAATGGGTTTATACATATCACCATCCAACAAATCCAACCACAACGTGAGCCATCCTAAGTGTTGGGCTATGAGCAACATTAACTCAATTAATTTGTTTCTAATGACTCCAAGTTGTTTTCGGATTGAGCTATCCCTAAGGTGTTAATATAAATTATTCAACATCGTTTTAACATCATCACTAAGGGTTTATTGGATATCAAAACCTTGTGTTTGGACCCAAAACACATACCATATTTACTCCATATACTCACTAAAGCCAAGGTCAAGAAAACCCAAGTGGAAGCAAATACTCATAGTAATTAATCAAGAGCGAATAAACTTGAGATGATGATATAACATAGGATAACACACAGACATAGATTTTTATAAATATGTTCACAAAGAACCTCAGTTTTAACCTAGTTGATCAATCAAATGACCAAACACATATGCAACAAACGCATAAATAACTTACGAAAGGATCTCACCACACTTATCATATTCTATTATGTGTTGCTCGCACCTCAAGAACACATTTTCTCTCATCGCCTTCCTTGTTCACTAGACTGGTCATTAACTCATGCCTAACTAATAAATCACAAAAGATCCTAAGTACATGGGATTAGAGATGTCAATTTGGCTCGTTAGCTCGAGCTGCTCGTGCTCAGCTCGAGAAAGGTCGAGCCGACTTGACTTGTAGCTTGATTCGAGGCTTCGATCGACCCCATTTTATGACATCAACTAGAGTTTTCGCCAGCCTGTGTCACAAGCCATTTTCAACCCTTAACGAGTCGAGCCTAGAAAAATTAAAAAATTGCAAAACTTAAAAAAATATATATATATAATAATTTAGCTACCAGCTGTACCTAGTTAAGGCAACTTTTATAGCTGCATTTTGTTAAGATACTTTCCTAAAAAAGCCAACTATATATAAAAAAGATCGAGTCGAGCTAAAAGCTCGAGTCAAGCCTAGATTTTTTTGCTGAGCAAAGTTCAGCTACGCTCGAGCCAAAAAAACCTAAACCATTTTTACTTGAACCGAGCACGAGCTTCAAGTTTCGGCTCATTGACATCCCTATATAGGATAATCATCTATCACAAGCTCACTTCTTTCAACTTAAATGGATAATGGGTTTCCACCTAATAGAAGTCATAAGAGTATCTCTTCCACACTCTAACTGACCAGGGTCTTACCAGATAGTGGATTCCCACATATAATTACATTTCCATTCGTGATCTAAATGTCACTTTCCATATCTCCTTACATATCACCAATACATCCTTGGACATTCATACTTCACATTACTAATATTGTTAATGCATCCCAATCCTATGCAAAGTCAATGCCTTTAGTGACCACAAAAGTTAGGGCTCAATTTAAATCGACCCACGCACCATAAGGTTACTCGAACACCAAGCTCAAGAAATCCACAAAAAATTTATCTCACAAAGGAAACAGTGATGGTGATATTAACAAAGAGAAAAAAAAAAAGAATTGATTACTTTGCTACACTCACAAAGAGGACGAAAATAACCCATACATGGCTACCTTACATAATCTCACATGTCACATGGCTCATAAAGATAAAGGGGAAAACAGTCGTCCCTCTTTCTTTTCACTATAACATTTTTTCACACCACTCATAGAACAAAAGGATTATGTCATAAAACATCATACTATACATACAAAAACATGATACAAAGCATAATATCTCTATCAATGCATATAATTACACACATCAAACTAATTGAAAGTGTAACATAACAATGCAACAGAATTAAGCGATCATACATGCAAAAATGATTACACAAGGAAGCACATGCAGTTACCAGGTTGGTCATAACTAGACATAGTAGCAATGTTTGCCTTACCTCTTTTCTCTTCTTTTTTTCGATTATCCTTCCTAGGACGGTCACTTTCAATATGTCCAAAAAAAACTATAATTAAAACATCTCTTACTTTTCGCATTTTCCTTAGGCCTACGTTTATCATCAATACCAAATAATGACTACAAGCAAAGTAAATTGAAAACAAATTCATAAAATATTTAAGGCAAATAATTCATAGTCTAGCAATAGGTAATGGTTGCCGCACACGATAATCATAAACCTAACGTCACCCCACACAGTGACTTCTAATGCAATAGGTAAATGGCTACCTCATACGATAACCGTAACTACAATAATAAAAGGAAATAACATGATACCAAACAGGCCGTATTTAGGGATTCTTAAATAAGGAGAGATGTGAAATTATAGCTATAGGGCCACCACTATTCACTCGAAAACTTCTAGAAACGGTGACAACCAATCAACGACACTTGACACCCGTACGTCCAAGGATAAATTGTCCAGATCTCACCACATCGCTCGACATTGAAAATGGACACCATCGTAGGGTCCATCTCATCATCGAAATAAAACTGTATGAATAAACTACCTCAAGAATCTCACTCACACGCCCGCATGTGCTGTCAGAGTTCTACACGTTAACTCACGTACTATCACACGTGAAAATTAGAGTTCATGTGTCACCTACCCAACTGCTGATATGCCCTCAATTTTCTTAGATGGTCACTGGTTTGGCCGAAAATCTTGTTTACAGTCGTGGTCAGATTTCTTCTTCTTCAAAAGTTTTCGGTCTCTATTTTTTACCAATTTCTAATCGTGTTCCAAGCTACTTCTAGTCAGTTTTTGCCCCCAAAAATCACAGATTTCTTAACACAACATGCTCTAATACCATTTGTTGGCAGAAACTCCAAGAAATTTCGATCCCGAGCTTAGAAACTTACCAAACGAACATCAATCGATGAGGCTCGACCCACAACTTTATCCACTTGATTGCCACAAGTTTTTACCTTACAAAGGAGAACACTCTTTTGGTGATATTTGCAAGCCACAAAGGAAGAAGAAAATCGTGAATGATATAGTCTCCATAGGAAAGTAGAAGAAAGTAGCTTCTCTTGGTTTCTCTTTTGCAATATACACATGGCCACTTGTTTCGCACGGGTTAACTCGCTAACAATTAAAGGGGATCAGACGATTGTGTAAGGGACGAAACCTCTTGAGACAAAGTCCCAAAAAGGGGTGTTCTTTTATTGGCGATGAACTTTACAATTGGAAACGAAAAAAACAACGTGCCTCCAAGGGGCGCAAGCACACGAGTTACAGAAAGGAAAGTGTTTAAGTCTAAAAGCTAAAGAAATGAAAATTACATATTCTCTTGTTCGAGAGTTTTGGATTCGGTCTTTTGCTTCTACGCCTTTTCTCCCTTTTATACCTCATAGACGATCTCTTTGTGATTAACTACTCTGAAAACTGCTTGATCGTCCTATAACTATCCACTTTCTTTGTAGTGGCCATTTTGTCATGAAACCGCCTTTTAACTGCTGTCATTATCTTTCATCGTCCAACTGCCTTCGATTGACTTCCTTGAGTTATGGAACGTGATAAGGCTGCTTTAACAACTGCCTTGATAACTGCATTCCTTGATAATTACGATGTGTTATGTTTGTTGACACCTTAGGCGACTTGAAGGTTTGGGCGAGAGTAGAATAACAGCTCTGGGCGACCGTATGACACCCGTT
>NW_019245410.1:63061-101526 GCF_002742605.1 Olea europaea var. sylvestris | reverse complement strand
GTTCAGATTCTGAGCGACTTGCAAATTTGGGCGATGGCATTACCGCATTCTTGGGCCTCTTGTTTGGGCCTTCACCTTGACTCATTTGATTGAACTTCATTCTTTGGGCTGTCTGTTTTGGGGATTCTTCAATTGGACTTTACTCATTGGGCTGAATTTTTATGTGTCAACACCACTGCTGGAGAATGAGGATTATATGCATTGAGGTTATGTCACAATTTGGGCCTCCAACAACAGAGCAAATGTTAGTGTAAATTGGCCAACCATAAAGACCACAAATAAATGATTTTACACATATCATCACCCAACAAATCCAACCACAACATGGGACATCCAAAGCGTTGGACCAACTCAATTAAGTTGCTTCTAGTACTCTCAAGTTGTTTTTGGGTCGAGTTATCACTAAGGTATCAATATAAATTATCCAATATCGTTTTAATATTATAGTCCGAGACTTGTGTATCAAAACTAATTGTTCGAAACCAACAATCTTTTCTCTTTTCCTGTATCTTCACCTGAATTGAACTACCATCTTCTCTCTTTTGCTATATCTTCATCTGAATTGACTTTCATTTGTGACTATCGCGTTTAAAAAAAAAAAAAATTACATTGAAACTCAAAATAAAATAAAATAGTAATAATAATAATAATAAATGAATAAATAAATGATTAATTAATTCTTTTGACTTCGCAAAACTAAAATGACAAGTTTATGGATAAATTCTCACCACGTACTTTCCGATATTGATTCGCGGCCACAGGCTTTGATTAACATCGACGTGTCAGATCCTGAGAATTCGAGCCGCCGCGTTAAATGCCACGTCATTTTTCAGTTCACAGGTGGCCGCTATCTACTCCAAATGTGTCTGTAACATCAGCTTTGCTCAGATTTCACATGCTTTTTGACCATGGTAAATCTTGAATCGGCCGTCCTAAAACGCATCAGGGCCAATCAATATAAACACCACTTTCTCTCTCTATACATATACACACATGTATGTATATTTCTGGGCTTTGGGAGCTGTATGTTTCTTGTTCTCTCAGCACCCCACCTAACCCCCCCCCCCTTCCCTTCCGCATCTGGTGCCAAGAAATTTAACTAATTAACTAGCGTATATAGCCACCTTGGTTTCAATCTTGAAAGGAGCTTTCTTTTGCTAGGTAATTCATTGTTAATCTTTACGATTAAATCATTTCAATCAAGCTTTTTCATCTTTGTTTAATGAATTCTTGTTATAAAGATTTAGATCATTTTAAAAAGTACTTATTCCCGATTGTAATCTCTTTTTATCTTCAAGAAAACCCTCACTTTCGTTTTTGCTTGAGATCCCAGTTTTGATTTTTCAGACTGAGAAAAAATATTTTACTCGACAGAATTCTGGTCAATTGGAACAAGTTTTGATTCCCCTCAAATGTGTTTCCTTAAAATTTCAGAAACCTTATCTCAATTCGAAGAAAATTCTACGGGGATAAACTTGGATATATACACACTCCCCTGAAAATTGGCGTAAAAAACAAGAAAACCAGCTCTAGCTTATCTTCTTGTATAGTTGTATTTCATGAATTTTCCACGCGTTTACAAGTCATACATATCTATTTAAAGTTGCTTAAATTGGTTTAATTTGCTTATTTCTTCTTCAGAATCTCTCTAAAAAATTCGAAAAAACAAATTGAAGATGGATATTACTTACCGGCCTTACATTGATCCCGATTTCGAAGTACTAATTGAAAGAATACATCCACCAAGGTTTGTAATTCTAGCTTTCATTAGCATTTAATTTAAATGATCATGTGGTTCTTACAACGTTCCTTTTTTTTCTTTTTCTTTTTTAATTATGCGTTGCATGTTCTCTTTTTCTGGGTTTTTAGGGTTTGTATTGACAATGATACTTATCGAGACTGCACTCTTGTCAAGGTTAGTAATCGAAACCTCAGAACCTCAACAGTCAAAGATCACTTTTGTGTTATTTAATTTTTCTTTCTTTTGAGGCCTCTGTGCAACTACAGACTGAATTTAATTCTCGATAAATTTGAAGTAGACAGTGGATCAAGTTTTAAATCTGGACAGCATTAAGGTTTTTCTGCAAATTGGTTTGGCCTGTTTTTGGACCCACAGATTGAGGCTAACAGCTTTGAATTCATATAGCATTTTACCAGAATTTGTAAGGATCCCATAATCCTACCCTACTTTTTCAGAAAGTAATACGATTCTATAAACTATGTTATAAAATTGTCCATTCAAATCAAGAGGCATGAGGTTTTGAACAACTCAAGTCACGGTACTTTAAATCTACTCAGTGTCCAGAGTATCGTGACTTGGGTGATTCGAGATCTGAAGAATCGTAATTTGAATGAATGATTTTATCGTGTGGCATACAACGATGTTCAACTAAAGTTCCTGCCAATATAGCCTGCATAACGTAGAATCCACACAATGCCCACTTCAAGAACTAGATAAGTTACTAAAGTTTTTTGTAAAGAATTGACGTAGCTAGAGCATCTTCAATGGTAGAGTAAAATAGAGATTTGGGTTTTCGATTTGGGTTTTCAAAGTGTCAAATGGAGAGAAGCAAAGGATATGCAAATTGCATTTTCCGGTTGAAAATTAATGTGAAAAAATATATAAGTTTACATCTTTTTTTTACATCTATAAGAGGCAAAAAGTGAATTTGATGAATTTGGATTTAGATCCATCAAGATGTAAATGAGGATGCAAAAGTAATTTTGAAGCTATCAATTTATACTCAATTTTACACCATCATTGGAGGTGCTCTTAATGACAAAATATATATTTAAAAATCACTAACCCAATTATATTGGTTCAACCGCACAACATTGAAAAAGTAATAATAATAAAAAAAAAAAAAAAAAAAAAAAAAGCCAAACGATAAAGGTTCTGACCGACACTCACAATAGGGGCGGTGGCCACATTTTTTTTTTGGAATTGTTTATTCTTGTAGGGCCCGCAGCTTGTGAGAGGCTGTCAAGGCCTCTATCATTCATTTTTTTTGGCTAAGGAGGCTTTTCTCTTATTGGTTTAAACCCATACACACAGTACCAAGATATGTATTTTACTCGATCCATGATTCCCACCAGTCCATATAACTCTTTCGTATATATTGTAAGAAAAGTTTTGTGTAAACAAGTTCGACCATTGAATCTTGAATTAAAAAAAAAAAAAAAACACTAGTTTATAGGATTATAATGTTTAACAATGACGGTCCAAACAGGGTGCAAGAAAATGACCTCTGACTGTACAAAAAACCTTTTACGAATATTATGTTATTAATTTTTCTATTTTTAATTAATCTGCCTAACTTTTGGTGACAGGTTGATAGTGCAAATAAGCACGGGATGCTGCTAGAAATCGTCCAAGTTCTAACAGATCTTGAACTCGTGATTTCCAAATCATACATCTCTTCTGATGGTGGTTGGTTAATGGATGGTGAGAAATTAATTAATTATTTCTTATTAAAAAAAATAATTTTTTAAATATAAAATTATAAATCCTACGTGTATACAAGTCAGCAATGAATCTGCCTAACTTTTGGTGACAGGTTGATAGTGCAAATAAGCACGGGATGCTGCTAGAAATCGTCCAAGTTCTAACAGATCTTGAACTCGTGATTTCCAAATCATACATCTCTTCTGATGGTGGTTGGTTAATGGATGGTGAGAAATTAATTAATTATTTCTTATTAAAAAAAATAATTTTTTAAATATAAAATTATAAATCCTACGTGTATACAAGTCAGCAATGAATAACTTTTTGGGTTTGTATTCATGTGCAATGGTATTAATTGCATGGTTTGCAGTATTCCACGTGACTGACCAACAAATGAACAAAATAACTGATGAAAGCCTCATTCAATACATACAAGAGGTTTGTATCTCTCTCTTAATGCCAGCTTTCCTCTTGTCACAACGTCTATAGAAAGGATTACGTATGGAAAGTATTAAAACCGCACTTTCCAGTATTATCCCAACTGTCATTTTTGCGACTTTTGTTGTTGATTTTGTTATGTTTATTATAGGGAATTTGTGTGATTAGGAGGGCTAGACCAAGTATTGGTGAAGAGACGAGGCCAACACTGATGTCAATAGAGAACACGGCCCTAGAGATGACAGGGATGGATCGACCAGGTTTAATGTCGGAGATGTCGGCTGTGTTGGCTGAGTTGGGCTGTCGCGTATCTGCTGCCATGGCATGGACTCATAAGAGCCGAGCAGCGTGCATTATCTACGTGGAGGATGCTTCTAATGGTGAGCCAATCAGGGACCCGTGTCGTGTGGCCCAGGTTCAGGCCCAGTTGGAGAACGTTGTCGAAGCCCACCACTACGATAACGAGAGACGAAGTGTAAGGTGGACAGCACCAGCTCCAGGCCAAACCCACACGGAAAGGCGGCTGCACCAATTAATGGCGGCCGATGAAGACTACAAGACATGTTGTTCTTGTTGTGGTAGTAATGATGACAGTGATGACGATGATGTATATGGGCCAGGAAGGCATTACAAGGCAAAGAAGAAAGAATGCTATGGCACGCACGTGAAAATAGAGAAATGTAAAGAAACGGGCTACTCGATCGTCACCGTGAGGAGTCGAGATCGACCCAAGTTATTGTTCGACACAATTTATACTCTGACTGACATGCAATACATAGTATTCCATGCAGCTATTCGCTCCAAGGAATTTATAGCTGTACAGGTAAAAACACATCATAATATCTACGCAGATTCTGGGAGTGCATTCTTTGTTTCTAATCTTAAATTTCTGAAAATCCCAGGAATACTATGTGAAGCACAAAAGTGGACACCCTTTGGATTCAGATGATGAAAAGCAATTGGTTATCCAGCGTTTGATAGCAGCTACAGAAAGGAGGATTTCTCATGTATGTTACAGAAACTTAAATTTATCTCCAACTAGTAAACAAGAAAAATTAAGGATTCACAATTCTACATATTTGTGCAGGGATTAAGACTAGACATTTGCACAGAAAACAGGACAGGACTATTATCGGATATAACTCGAGTATTACGAGAAAACGGATTGTCTATAACAAGGGCTGAGATTGGTACCCGTGGTGGAAGAGCAGCTGGCACATTCTATGTAAAAGATACTTCGGGACAAAATGCCGATCCAGAAACACTTGAAACGGTGAGACGAGAAATTGGAAGCTCTGTTGTAGTGGTAAACAAATCTTTGAGCACAGCTTCATGGGCTGCCTCGTCCAGAACAAGTAGGAGCAACAGTACCGAAATACAAGAAAGGCCGAGGTTTACTCTGGGAAGCTTGTTGTGGTCACACCTTGAGAGAATTTCGAGCAATTTCAAACCCATAAAATCCTAAAGTTCTCATGGACAAAGGGCTTGATTCACCTATAAATACCAATTAGCGAACAAGTTTCTCACTCATCTGTAAATATTAAGAGCCAGCAGCAGCCCCTACAGAAAATGAGCACGTAAATAAACAATGCGTCTCTTCTTTGCTTCTCTCTTCAAGAAAAAGTAGTACCTGGAATCTGCAAAGTTTGATCCTTTTTTGCAAACATTTACTCTCTCAATGCACATTTCCGAGTTCACCAGAAAACATTTTGCAAAACAATATTCCAGGAAAATGCAACTGTATCACTTCAATTTGATTATTCAATCAGCACCAGTGATCAAATTGGAAATGAGAGGATTATCAACATAACATCATCTGAATATTGCCAAACATTTACAATGCTCTTCTGAATCTATATAGCATTTTAATAAGTATTTCATAGTAAGATAATAATCCAGGCTTTATTCACTATGAGGTTTATGTACAAACGTACCATTTGCAAAGCCCTGAATGCAAGAAATAACGATCAACTCTACTGAACTGACAATAGGAAATTAAATTGGCCGTACAAGGGTTACGCAATGAATCACGACACATCAATTTCTTCAACATCTAACCAGTCTCGTGAGTCTTTATCAAAACTGTAATTTGTTTTCCTGGAACTGGCAGGCACATCTCCATCATCTTCTTCAAGATCACTAAACGACACATCATCCTCATTCTCAATGGGGATGGTGGTTCCACTGGCACCACCAATTTCAGAACTTTCTTCTTTTAACCAGTCATCACCATCATCCTGTTCCTCATCCTTCGCTTCCAAAACTTTAGAGGGACCAGATATCAAGTTTTGATCCTTAACTTGGTCAATAACCTCTTCTTCAATCACCGATTTGTCAACAATTGGAATTTTAACGCTCTCAACTGGGTGCTTCACTATTTCAGAAGCAGAAGCTATAGTGGAAGTGCTTAATTCAAGGGCAGATGCTTTTTCATGCTCATTTTCAGAAGGAACGAAAGATGACGCATAGAGGGAGTCGTCATGAGAAGGGGCGGTGCTGTCTTTTGGATCAGAAGATCCGTTTTCAGGGAAGTCTTTTAGTTTTGTTGGTGTCTGGTTCTTTGACTCCTGTGCAAGCAAGCTTCTGGCTTTTATTATCTGCATGGCATGACAGTAATGGAGGTCAATGACTTCGTTGCAAAAGGAGAAAGGAAAAGCCTAGCATGGAGTTCATAATTAGGTGAATGCAAAAATTAGAGTACAAGTAATAACAGCATATTCATTGACAAGCCATTTATCCTAGGGGGCAATTGTAATGAAACCTTATCAAATCAAATATAATGGCAACTAACCCCAATACTCATCAGTGGCTTACAGACAACACCCAGCTATTTATTTAATTTGAGAGTAATTTTAGGGATAAATATTCTTTGCCTTGTCCATTGACTTAAGACACATCAAAAACAAGAAACAATTAAATGAGTCATGAAAAAAAAAAAGGAAATGGGAAGAATTTGACAAACAGTTATGTAAATGGCATGTAATGGAATGATATCGAGGTAAAAATGTCAAGGGCCAAGCACTTTAATACACATCCTTATAGAAACACGGTAACAATGACTAAAGTTTGTTCAGACCCAGTGCAGAAATGCTGTTGCTTAAAATAGTTCTTGGTATGTAAGACTTGGATCACTACTTTTCAGTTGAGTACTAATTAGGTAAGATCCCTTATGAAATTAGATGATAAGTACTTGCAATAAATATACAGAATGACGTTGTTTTTCACTTATATTTCAAGATGAGATATAAAACAATTCTTCCTTTACATTTCAGTGCATCTGCTCATATGGTCCTAGTGTATCTGATCATATGGTCTTCGCTACCAACTGTACATGCACTACTGCAATTCAGTTTTCATAAAATGCGTAATGAGCTTCCACCATACACTAGCACTGTCTCCTCACCCACCCCAAAAAAATAGATAAAGTAAAAGCATGTTTGGGAAGTTCTTATAAACAATTTAAATTATAAATAGATATAAATGAGTGGTGGAGGATCCCTCAAAGTGTTTTAATAAGAAGTGGCCTGAGTATTCATAAATAGTTTATAAACATGACCCAAATATAGACCAAAATAAGGAAGGCAAACGGAGCTAAAAAGGGTCTGCTTGTGCACTAAAATACTCATGAAGTCGACCAAACAACCTATAGGAATTGTTCATAAAGATGTGCATGTTAATCAAGGTTGAGAAATGTACCAGATTATCATATAGACATAGCAGAATGAATGGTCAGGTTGTTGACCTATTCATATGTACTTACTTTTTTGTGTGCGTGTGTGTGGGGGTGAGGGGAGGGCGTGATTAAAAGAAACGAAGCTAAAATGGATCCCTTTGAGCACTAAATACTCATGAAGTCAACTAAACAATCTATAGGAATTGTTCGGATGGATGTACATGCAAATCCAGGTTGAGATATGTACCAGATTATCATAGACAGAGCTGAAGGATTGATGATAATGTCCAGGTTGTTTGCTCTATACTACTTTTTGGTTATATTAAAATGACGACAAAACATGCCAAATGCACTTGTAGAAAAGCAAAATATATATGATCAGAGAAAATTTTATAGGACAAAAATGTTTAGCAATTGCAATCTGAGAACACAAGAAACATAAGAAGCAATGCACATCATCATTATTGTCTAACCAGATCCAAGATACTAAGCATAGATTATCTTTTAATTGAGTATGGTAATTGCAAGAAGAAGAAGAGACCTGGGATGTTGATAAAATCTCAGCATCCTCTTTATCCAATCGAGGGTGCAGGAGTACAAAATAGATCTTCCAGAAGCAACTTTCACTCATGTATCCTGGGCATAGCTCAAACCTCAAAGCAGATAATCTTGGGACAAGATACTCAACAGCTAAGGCATGTTCTTGTTGGGCATCGGACATGTCAAAATCTAGTGTCAAGAAAAAAAAATCAAGACTCTGCCGTAATGAATTTCCATTTCCTGAGTTATAGAAAATTTCTATCATAACTCACCATTTAAATACTTTCGAAGTTAACAAAAGTCTTGAGCACTAAAGACCGGTTTTCTCTAACAAAAAATAATTGCAAACAACCAAGGACCCAAAGGTCTTTTTGAGCAAATTGCTTTCCATAACAAGATCAGCTATATATATATATATATAGACACACACACACACCAAATATTAGATCACAGATGAAATAAAACAACAAACGAATGAAAGAGATAGCATGACACAAAACCAAAAGAAGTGGAACTAAATTCAAATCCATGGTCTTATACGAGTCTTAGATCTACTAGTTGCTAACTTAAACTCCAATGTCATAGAAGTTTCTTACTGTGTCCATTTGTTCGATAATGTCTCACTTTACATTTATTGATTTCTTAGTACAGTATCTAAGAGAATCAGAATTCAATTTGTTAAACATTTATTTGAAAGATAATGTCATCATTGAACGATCATCAATCAGATACACAACAAAAGGAATCCAATTATTTATAATTCAGTCATTATCCCACTGACAACTAGGAGGTGAACATTCATAAATTCTACTAAATAAAAATAAATATATAAAACCATTAGCAAAAAGGGTAAAAAGACAGCAATTTTCATACCATCATTTTCCGGCAATGGGAAATCCAACCAAGTTTTGGAATGCATCGCAATATCACTGGCGAAAGTCACCACTTCCTCAGTCACACCAACCACTTTTTTCCTAGCCGAATTAAAATCCTCTGCACTACCTATCCAGAACAAGATTTAAATGAATAAGTTAGCAGTTCTCCAACATCTTGAGCTGGAAGATGAAATGATTAGCACAGCATACCTTCCTTTTCAATTTCATCGTCAGATTCCAATTGCAGGAAATTCGAAGCCATTTTGGTAATTTCCGACACGTTGATGTTATTCGACAGCTTCGAAATTCCGTTCCTGAACCTTCCCCCGATCTCCGCTAAATCAGTCTGAATCCCAGATGTCGCATCCGGATCCGGATCTGGATCCTGATCCTGTGATGATTTATTCGGATCGAGCTGTGGCTGTGGGGCTAGAAATGAGGCGACGCCCCATAATTGGCTCTTGAGGGTTTTGGTGAGTTCCGAGAAGTCATCCTTGACGCCTCGAGACGGAGATATTGGAGATGAAACATCGTCGTCTTGGAGGACGTTTTCCGGTTTGGGTTTGTTGCCGGTGCTGACTTCATCGTCGTTGTCGTCAAATTTGAGCGTATTGGATATTGATCGGGCAAACCATGACATTTTAACTCGGAAAGAGTTCAGGTTTCGAGTCGCCGGCGAAAACTGTAAGGATTGGGGATGATCGCCTTATAAGAAAGAGTTCAGCCTGGAGTAATATTATCAACACTGGAAACCCATTAGCATTAAGGGATTCAGGAGACCCGTTATACGGCATCGTTTGGACATTGGAATATGCCGTGCAGTGTTTATTTCTCACTTAACCCCTCTAATTTTTGGTCTTGTTATATAGAGGAATGATCTAATGAGCATTGGTACTCATCTTATACTAAGCACTGATGATATATTACATTAATTTATTGGTGGATAACAAATTTAATTCAAATGTTAGAACCGACAAAATCTTGACACTCTAGTTTTCCACATGCTCAGGTCCGATCCTGGGGCTAGGCAAATGAGGCCTATCCTCAGGCCCAACATCTTGGGGGGCCTCACTTTGGGCCCAGAAATTTAATTTTTTTTTTTTTTTTTAATTGAACTTGAACCAGACCCAATGATACAGAAATGCAGCCCACAACTTCAAGCCCAAATCCAATCCAATGCCCTTAGCCATAGTCCAATTACCCAACTATATATATATATATATTTTTTTTTTTTTTTTTCCATCCATTGCATTTACGATGATTTCGAGAGGGGGGGGGCCAATTTTTAGACTTTGCCTCGGGCCCCGACAATCATAGGACCGGCCCTGCACATGCTCAGTGTGTTGGTTCTCATGTATTGACATTCCAATCCGAGCCTAAGTTCAGTGCCTTGCATTTGGTATTTTTAGCCTCAATGAACCTTGTTTTGATGGTATTTGATCATAAATAAAAGTTATGGAGGAAAGAAGCCATGAATATTATGATATTTAAAGGAGGACATAAGTAAATGTTCAACTATAATGCAAAGAGTAGTATTTGTAGTACAATATGCTGTTATATGATTGCTAGTGAGTGAACGTGTTCATCTAAAAATTTGAATGGTCTTCATAAATTCCTTGAAATTGACTTACTTTTAGTCAGTCAATTTTCTCTGCATATTTTTTATTCTTCAGAAGAATATTTGAGAATTTGTATATATTAGTACAAGGCATTTTCCTGTACAAAAGTTTGTGGGAAAATTTGTTATATTGAATATATTTCTCTCCATATTAGCTGAGCCTAAAATATGATTTAGTCCACTCAAGCATTGCCCCCAATTCATACTATGATTATAATAGTTAATTATTACCAAGATATACAACATAACAATATCTACACTATTGCATTAAAAATTATTTTTCATATTGACAAGTACCATGCAGAATCTTAAATTATAGCTTAAAATGTTTAATGCAATTTCATGTATCGACATTCTTTCAAGGACTTGATTTTGTTGTCATTGGAGCTTGACTGTAAGATTGCAAAAAGGTAATTAGAACATTATAAAATAATGTAGATATGGGCATAACCATAAAGGGAGAAAACTCTTCAAACTTTTCAAAGTTTAATTAAAAAAATAAAATTTAATCGTACAAAAAATTGTTTATAATATGAAGAAAAAAAATTTAAATAAATTTCGAAAAATATAATAAAAACAAAATAAATTAAACAAAAGAAAGTTACCAAAATTAAGTAAAGAGTATATAAATATTATTTAATTAAAATTGAAAAAATTAAGTTTTATTATAAAGAGAAAAGAATTAAAAAAAATTTCAATTTTTTTCATCGTGGAAACAAAAACAACGTCGTGTTGTCTTCAATTGTTTCTTCATTTTCACACGTCACTTCACTACAACTAAGGATGCCAAATGCCCTCATCGGCTCAGGCTGCCAGTAGCTCCGCCCTGGAAAAGCCTGAGCCGGCTCGGGTCAAGCCCCATTTTGAGGTTCCAGGCTTAGCCCGAGCTGACTCATGTGGCTCGTCAGCTCGAGCCTTATTTAAAAAAAAAAAAAAAAAAAAAAAAAAAGGAGAAAGAGGCCACAAGCGTTGTCTTATTTTTAAAGCAATTGCATTTTTTAAGGCAACTTGCTGTCTTAATCTTATTTTAATAAGGTAGCAGCTGGCTACTGCCTTAAGAAAGGCAGCAAAAAAAAAAAGAGTGAGAGAGTATCGAGTTGGCCCGACTTGCTAAGGCTCAAGCCAAAAGTTCAGGTCGAGTCTTGTTTTTTTGGCCAAGTTTTTGCTAGGCTCAGGTTCGAAAAAAGTTCGTTTGATTTTACTGAAGACAAGGTCGAGCCTTCAGTTTCGACTCGCGAGCAGGCTCGACTCGGTTCATTGACATCCCTAACTGCAACTATCGCCTCTATTGCAATATTTCTTGATTTTCTTGCATCACTTCACTTTATCCAATGCAATACTAATATAAAAAAAAAAAACTAAATGATTTAATAAATAAAAAAGCGAAAAAAAGAATTGCAAACAAAAGTAGAAAAAAAAATTATTATAAAGTTTCTAAATTAAATTGAAATAATTAAACTTAAAAATAAATATTATTTTTTAATTAAAATTGAAAAAATTACGTTTAATCATAAAACAAAAATAATTAAAAAACTTAAATCAAAGAAAAAATTTATTTATAATATGAAGAAAAAAAATTTTAAAAAAATTCAAAAAATATATAATAAAAAAATAAAACAAAGAATGTTACAAAAATTAAATAAAGAATATATAAATATTATTTAATTAAAATTGAAAAAAAATAAGTTTTATCATAAAGAGAAAAGAATTAAAAAGAATTTTAAATCGAAAAATAATATTTATAACATGAACAAAACAAATTAAAAACAAAAATGAGAAAAAACAGGAAAAAAAAACGAAAAATAAAAGAATCTCTCCATCTCCATCTTAGATGGAGATTTAGAGAATCTCTCCATCCAGAATGGAGAAAGTGGATGGAGTTCCATCAAATCTCCATCGGGATGGAGGTTTTCTCTATTCAGGATGGAGAAATTCTCTATTTTAAGTTATTACATTTTGATGAATTTTAAGGACTCTTTGCTAGCACGAAACTACGGCAAATTAATCCATTTAAAATTTGATAAATAAAAATTACAATTAATCCATTTAAAATTGAAAAAAAAAAGGAAAAAAATTCTCCAAAAATTGCTGCACGAAGAAGTGAGTTGCTCTAAATTCTACAAAAGTTCATCATATATAAACAAAATTATAGACTATTTTTTTTGTTTCTCAACATCGTCCATGCACTCTACCTGATAAAACATGCACAAAATCCACAAACTTTCCACTATTTCTAGACCTAAGAAGACACACGTTTTCCATGAAATATGCAAGAAAAAAGAAATTTAAAAATTTAAAGTTTAAAGTGAAGTGGAAGAAGAGCACACACTTGGTTATTGGACTAATTACTCTAGAGACGAATTTTACCCCAAACGAATCTCCTTCTTTGAGTCCAACCAAAACCGGCACTGTCGATCCCTTTCTCCTGATCTTGTTCAATAATTACTATTCAATCTTCAGGATTGGCCTTCTGTACCCCTTTAATACGAAAGCAAGTGTGAAATTTACAAGCATATTACGCCATTGAATAATTTCTAAGTAAGAGAAATTAATTTCAATAGTATAGTTCTTACAAAATTATCTCAGAAGCTATAATTCACCATCATCTCAAGCTATTTTGAACAAAACTAATACCATCCTCGTTTATGAAAACCTAAAATGAAACACAATAATCAAAGAAAATTTAAGAAAAATGATGCTTAATTCAAAATCAGATGAAGATAAATCACGTATAGCACACACTTAGTGATTGATAAACAACATTTATGGATTATTCTGTAAATTTTTTTAGAACCATAACATTGGACACTCAACTTACAAACGAGCCTAAAAAAATTCTTCTTCTTCAAGCTTTCGATAGTTTCGTTGATACTTTCTGTAAGAGCCTTCTTGTTTGGAATGGCGGATTTGTTGAAAAGGCATAGTCAGTAGTGTAGAAAAATGGAGAAATGGTGTTTCTTTGTCAGATTGATGTGAATTGAGAAAAGGTGAAGGCATGGATGTGTCGAAAAATCGTGATTTTACTAATTTTGTGTAAAAAAAAAATGAAAACAAAAGAGGGAAATTCGTACAAGACGATGCATATTTTTAACACGTGTCCAGCCCATTCATTCACTCTTTTATATATGTAGGATATAAAATTTCTTGTAGGTACAACGTACATCATCCTCATTCTCAATGCCTTTCTCATTAATCTCACTCATTTTTGCTGATTTTTTTAAAAACAACTTCAACTTCTAATGCTTTCTCCAATAATTTTCACTTATTAAAACTGTATCATTTCTTCTAGACGACGCAACTTGTGGACCCCAAGAAGTTGAAGCCAACAAGTCCCTCAAGTACCTCCTAGTTTAATCCCTTTCTTAAGTCTTTTATCGATTGCCAGAGCTCCGAGGAGCTAATGTATAATGACGACCTTCGTCAATTAAAGACTTGGAACATGAAGACTAGAATTTGGCTAGGGCTTATGATATTACTTATTTTTCTTTATAGAATTATGGGGGCATTTATAGATGTTTAGAGGGCATTAATTGTACAGGCGACCATTGGCGAGCCCACAACAAATTACAAATTTAGATGATTCTATGATACATAGCTCTTGCATTAAGTCAAAACATAGGTTAAATCATCGTCAAACATGCTCTTCTAAATATTTTTGGCATGTGACATTCTCCTCATGCTACCACATGGTTAATAAGATATTTCTAAACTTTCCTTTGAGGAGACATGATATCCATTTGCCTTCTGTGACTTCGATTGCTTTGGGCTCGTTTGAGGCCCAATTGATCCTTAAGTTTTTGGGTTCAAATGTAAGGTCGAACACAAAGGTTCCTCGCATCAATGGAGCTTGAGGAGGCTTGATACTAGAGCATTCGCCCATACAAAGAGACTTATTTTGTTTTCACCAGTAATGACATTTTGGTTATCCTAGTGCCACCTCCAATGTTCGTACTAGGTCATTATATGCCACATAGATTCAACTTGAGGCGGCTAGTTCAAATTTCTAAATGGTTTTTGAAAATTTGGAAGTACTTAATTTTAGGGGTGTAAGTGATCCGATTTTATCGATTTTTTACAGATGTTCAAACCAAATCACTAAAAACGGTTTTAGAAAAACTCAAATTTAGACCAAACCATTTTGAATGGTTTGAAAAAAACTCAAACCTAAATCTAACTGTTTGGTCCGATTTTAAACCGTCGGTTTTGCTATATATTTTTTTGCTCATTTACTTTTATGTCATTAATTCATTGAATTCAGTATATATTTATATTTTACTAGTAATAAATTTAAAGCAAACTAAGCCCCTGTTTGAACCAAATTTTTAGAACAAAAAAATATAAATTTGGGCAGCAATCCCACAAGTCCAGTCACTTTTGTTGGCCTGCTATTTCATGTGTGGGACCTAACCTCCTCTCCAATGGTCAATTTTCTCCTTATGGTGATATTAAAAATAAAGCTCAAACAGGGGCCAAATATATCTACTATAAATTTAAATAACAACTAAATCAAATTGAAATCACAGTAAACTAAAATATAGTTTTTTTCCATTTTTGTTCACCTTTTTAGGCTAATGACGATACAATAATGTTACGATACAAGTCTACTAAACTAGATATAAGGCCCAAAAAATATAATGATGTCCAAATGAGATTTTATGATCATTATATCTGAAAAAAATGAAACTGATTAGACAAAGAGAATGACCAACCACAATAATAAAGCAATTACTTATAATATAAACATAATAATTACACAAGTTTGCATTTGTATGATGTTACGAAATGCATTTAATTTCAGATTCTTATCTTAATTTGCTCCAAAAAAATTATTGATCTAAAACTTTATCGTAGCTAATATTTTTACTGAAGGTCTAGGATCTCTTTGTCTGCGATTTAATATAATGAATTTCAATTCAACTTTCAAGAGGAGTGAAAAATCTGAAAAAGAAATGTGCGGTGTCGGCGGCTCAAGACTGTATTAGGTGTCGGCTGGAGTTCATCTAAATTCTAAAGAGAAAAATGACTTTTGATAGATTATGTTAGTTTTGAAATTATTAGATATATATTGGGATTATAGGATAATAATATATCTGTATTAAAAAATTAGAAATTAACAAAAATACCTACAAATGACAAAACTACTGAATTTTACATATTTGGATGAATTTTCAAAAAAAATCATTTTTTCATTTTTTTTATATTTATATATTTTTTCGCCAGTCCGATTTGATTTTTAACCGCAATTAAAATTCTCAAACCTAAATCAAACCATTTTGACCGGTTTGGTTTGGGTCAAAACCATTTCGTTGACTGGGTCCACATGGCACCAAATCGACGATTTATGAAATGCGATTTTGGTTCGATTTTTTGGTTTGGTGATTTTTGTTTACAACCCTACTTAATTCTTCAAAATGTACATTAATTTTAAATTAAAAGTACTCTCGTCGTCCCAATTATATAGGTTGAGTTTCATTTTTCTCATATCACAAATATATATGTCTATTTCCCAATTTAAAATATTTTGTTTTGTTCATTTACTAATATACCCTTATTCAATTTTTTCACTAAATATGGCAACTTGATGAAATCATTCAAATACACATATTTCCTGCTTCTTGAAAATATGGAACGATTTTCATTTGTTCTTCTTCAAATTAAATTATTCAAATTCTTTACTAAATTCAATAATAATTTATTACTACATACTGAAAATTAACTAGGGGTAAATTAGAAAAGATTTTAACAAAAATTAATTTTTCAATTACATTAAAGAAGATTTCTTAATCCGTGTAAAAAAGAAACAAGCATATATAATTAGGACGGAAGGAGTGTGTAATAATTGTCACGAGAAGTCAATGATAATGATGAAAGCTGTAAGAACCAATTATTTTGCTTATTTGATGTCAAAATTTATTAATTATAATCTTAAGTAAAAAAGTCAGATGTCAGCCACAGATCCATAAATGAGTAGCTGAGTCCAATAATTTCTCTGGCAGTTCAGTTCTTTCTACTTTCATAATGTTAGAAGGGCAACTTTGTCTTTTCCCTCCTACTCCTTTCTTTTCTTTTGTTTATGTTTCTTATTTATTTGTTTACTTTTTTGCCTTACCATCTTTTCCCGTCAACTTAGTGATGGCAACGGGCGGGACGGCAGCTTGCCCCCTTTGTCGTCCCATTTTATTTTTTTAATTTTATTATTATTTTTATTTTTTCTTTTCACGGAACGGAACAGGATCGGGATTTTTGCGTCCCTAGTCGACTATTGTTTAGTTTGCCAATCATCAAATTACAAGTTAATGGGCAATTTATATGAAATTCGTCAGTAGACTCAATTGACATTACATGAAATGTTGGAGATCCAAATACTAAGAAAAGTGTGTTAAAATCCATTTATTTATCATTTATAGGTTCGGGACCTTCGGCGCCGTTTTTCCTCTAGTCGATCTGTATGCCGTTATTAATAAGAGTATAGCTTAAAAGTTTGCCTTTAAGTATTTAAATAAATTTTAAAATAAATAATTTTTTATGGATGAAAGTTGAAAAGTAGGTATTTATTCCCAAGTATGCTGAAAGTTATGTAAAAAAAAGTAAATTCTTTTATATAAATATGAGAAAAAATTAATTAAGCAAAACTGTTAGAAACAAAAATTACTAAAAAGGTTGAAAATAACTTTTACTTTTTTAAACCATAGCCAAACATGCTCGAAAAATACGAATCGGAGTTTGAAGAAGGAGAGGGCCAATTCCCGAAATGCCTTCGAAGGTCAACAAAAACAAAAAAAGAATAGTCGTTTGGGCTCATAATAAATTAAAAGTTGCTCCTGCTACTCAGCCGAGAGCTTGAGCATTGTACAGACGAGATTTTATGAAAAAAAATTCGTTTGAGGTTATCGACAAAAAAGATTTGTCTAAGCCACTACAAAATAAAAAAAAATCCCTTCTTTTTTCTTTTGATATCTCTGGGCCAATTAATTTTTTTTTTTAGAAATTGACCAATTTTTCCATTTTTTGGATTCCTTGGAAAAGGCGGTGAAAACTATCAAGCTGAAGTTCGGTAGGGACAGAGGGAATTTTCGATGGAGCGGCGGTCTTCCGGTCGAAAAACAACGTCGATGAAGGC
This sequence comes from Olea europaea var. sylvestris, assembly GCF_002742605.1. Classification (NCBI taxonomy): domain Eukaryota; kingdom Viridiplantae; phylum Streptophyta; class Magnoliopsida; order Lamiales; family Oleaceae; genus Olea; species Olea europaea. The sequence continues at coordinate 83,817 of NW_019245410.1, read as the reverse complement.
GTTCTCGAGTGATATGTTCATTCCTTCTTAATGTCAAGTATAATTTCCCTTCAATATCTTGTATAATAACACCATGTTTAAAGTTTAGACTTCTAGATAATATTATTCAATATAACCTTGTTCGGTACCCATGATTTTTCAAAACACATTTTTTTTTTCTCTTTTATTTTCAATCACACATTATTCGATAAAATAATATTGCACCCAAATTCAAAAACTTCCTATTTTTTCGCATTCTCCAACAAAATAATATTCCAAAATACATTTTTTTGGAAAAAAGTGGGGCTCAATAGGTGCATACTATCTGCCATTCTAGGCAGATTTATGAAATTAGCGTTCATGTGAAATTTTGATGAAAATAATAAATTGAACCTCACAAAAATCCATTAATATGAAATATAAACCAATTCTCAATGAATGGTTGCAAAAATTATACAAAGTAATGTTATTTATCGTAAGTGGTGTTTATTATCAGTTAAGGAAGCAGAAGTTTTCCAAATTCTGAATCATTTTCAATATATGAGAAGACTCACTGTTGTCTATACTGATGACTAAGCGATGAATAACGCTATCTAAATAACAAATATAAATAGCAAGTACGTTGTGTACTTTTATAACGAATGATTTCTCCACAATGAAAAGATAATTTAAAATCATATGGCGCCCTCAACATAGTCTAATACTGAATACATATAGATAACATTGTAGAGAACTTCATTTTGCCTTTAACATTGTATTAGTAGAATTAAATCCATCTTACCGAAGATGTCCCTAAAGAACCGCACTTGACTTGAGAGGAGGAGGAGTTCGTGGACTATAAAGCAAAGATGAAAACCATGCAAGAGAAGATGGTGAAAAATTGAACCCAGGAGGAGTAAGGGCTCCAAAACTATAATCTAATGGCTTCACAACCTTTTTCTCATCTGTTTCGATCATAAAATCGCTGAATTTGGAACCTGATGGCGTTGTAACTTCATTAGGATGAACTAGTAGTTGCTGCCATGGTGGAGAGAGGCTGAGAGGTGGCGGTGCCACCTCCTGCAGCCGTGTTAAACGGAACTCCGTTGCACTAGTAAGCTTCTGAACAACCTTTTTAAAATTAACAGGATTCACCTTGTAGATTCTTGGTGGAGTTGGTGGCGAAGGTGCTATTGGTTTCTTCATCGGCTTCATTGGAAGTTGACGATCAGGATGGAGTGTAGAACAAAAACTCAAGGTACGTTTGCCTTTCTTTTCTTCTTCTTGGTACGAAAAAATCTTATCTGCACACGAAGAATAAGAAGAAGACGAAGATTAAAATGAATCGGAATACGAGTCCATTCTCGTTACCTTATTTATAAGATATGAACAATTGAAAAATTAAAGTAAAATCTTGAAAAAATAAGATGAAAATGTTACCAACTTTGGTGTTATATATATAGTAAATTGTATACAAGTTGCCAAGAGGCCATGTTCAAGGCCAATGGGAAAGAGAAAGAGACCTTGAATGAGCAAGTTCAGAGTTTTAGTTCTCGTGAAGCGACGGCGTTTTATTACACACTACGTTCTGGTGCACAAGTTTGACCGACATCATTTTTGGTTATAAAAAATGCCTCCATTATTGTTGGTTTGATTTTTTGACCTTAGTATTGTTGAATTTTTTATTATTGCACGTGTTATATAATAATGCAGTATTTATTACGGCCACTGGACCTAATGATTTGTCCATAATTTGTGTATGATTTAATAAAAATAAAATGGAGAGAAATGATCGCTTAAACATTATTACTTTGGTGAATAATTCATGGTAAATTTTAGCATTTAAATGATTTATCAATTATTTGATATGTCATGTTACTAATATTTATCTAAGAGATGATTTCTCATATAATGAAATTACAAGAAATGCAATTAATTATTTAACATAAATTTAATGATTTAGAGTGTATTGTGCAATTGAGTTAAAGAAGCGATCATAAATAGAGTGATCATGATATTGTGTGATGAGTGTATTAGAAGAGATGACAAGTAAGATCAAGTTTATTTAGCAGGAAAATCGAATAGGCTGTACAAAGACTAAAAAAGAGTAAAGAGGTTTTAATTTTTAACATCAACAAATCAAAATACCTTGCTCATACATTCATGCATTTCAACATTTGTGGTCTTTCATTCCGAAAAGTTCAATATTATTCATAGCATATAGACACAAGGACAAATCTCGATAAGAGAAGTAAAGGTGTGTATCTATAGTTTGGCTTAGTGTGATTTGGATGTCAAAGTAATCTAAGTACTTGGTAATGGGTTTGGGAAGCCTTTGAACTTTTAACTAGGCCTTAAAAAGGTCTTTGAAATTTTTTGTTCAATGTAAGTGTCTCTCACTTTGAAAGAATTTTATATTATGCGAAAAATGTAAGAGTTACGCTTATAAAAATTTAGAAATAGTGAAAAACTGCACGGAATGAGAATAAAAAATGTTCTTCTAGCCAACAATAAATTTACCAAAAATAAAAATATTTCAGGGTAATTGTTCCTATGTGCACATCAATTTATTACATTTTTCATTCTTTGAATAAATAGAGAATTGTTAAAGAAAGCAAAAATTTAGACGAGCAATGAATTAAAGAAATGTAATTGATTAATCTCGAGTCTTGACCAACTCGATCAATAAGTATTCGTCTAGTTTATTTTATACAATTTTTATGAGACAAAATAAGGATGAAATTATGAAATTAGCGTTGAAGATACATGGATTTGAGCCAAGAAATTATATTTTTTAATGATACTATTGATATTTACTCGTTTCTTATTTTATAAACGTTTGTGTTAGAATCATCTCATGTTTTATGATGCCTAAAGTTTAAATATACTACCTATCTCTCGAGCACGTTGAGAGTCGAGAAACTAGCACTGTACGACATATAATCTCTCATATTTTTAAGTTTTGATCGGTGAACTTATATTCTACGGTTTTTATATTTCTTTTACTTTGCAACACTTCTTGACACCATGAACTTGATATGTTCCCATTTAATAAATTCGTAAATACAAAAATAAATAAATAAATAGATTATGAAATNACTTCTTGACACCATGAACTTGATATGTTCCCATTTAATAAATTCGTAAATACAAAAATAAATAAATAAATAGATTATGAAATCTTTATGTTAAAAATAGAGTTAATTTGAGAAAATTTGAAGAACTTCATCCTGAACTTTTGTTATATACTTATTATATGCATATTTTCGGTCACTGATCAAATTCAAAAACTTTTACTTTTAAAATTCAATATCAGAACTAGGCTATTATGTCTTGTCCGTATCTCATATCTAGGTTCATAACTTTATAAATAGTGTGTATAAATAAAATATTGAACAAAACTAAACTTTTTTTTTTCCTGGTCGAGCTGACCCCACTTACTCGATTTACACCTCTATATTATTTCATTTTTTTTATATTCCACCCGTTCTTTAAAAATAGTTATGTTTTTCTTTTTCGTCTGTCCCAAATTTTTCTTATTTGAAAGTGTAATTGATATATTAGTTTCCTAATATGCCCTCTTTAATGTGTTTTATTATCACAAATATAATTTAATTACCTTAAATATTGATTGCATTAAAGTAAGGATATATTAAAAAGATAATAGTAATATTTATTATTTCAACTATATTAATTAAATTTTATTAATTTGTGTGAAAAAGAAGTAGGACTATCTTGACTACATTATGCAGTAATCATGTCCACTTACCCTTTTTGTTTATGGGAGAGAGCAAGTTGACATTGCATTCAACAAAAGCTGCTCATATGTATATATTTATTTTTAAGCTTATTTAAAAGTGCTACCTAAAGAGCAAACTTGTTACCATTTGACTCAGTTCCGATTGATCTCGGAAGCTAAGCTGAGTCACATAAGTACAACTTCAAATAATTGAGCGAGTCTGAATAGTCTAATTCAAAAACTGATTAATCCAAATCAAATCAAACCGATTAGATTGGGAGTTTTTTTTTTTTTTTTTCCTTATGTAACAAATCGATTGGGTTAGGATCTCTTAACAACTCAAAAGATCGGGTCAGTTTAATTTTGTGGGTTTATTGCAAAACTTAAATAAAAAATTATAATTTTCAACAAAATAAATATAATATGGCATTTCCTTACCACTTCTTTATTAGAATTTGTTGATTATTCCACTTTTTGGTTCTATAATTTGACATTCTAGTACGCATCAAATTGGAATTCATCCATCTCATTCAACTGTAGTTGTTTGGTAGAGACATACCTATAAGAGACTTGAAAACCGTGCAATAAGCTCATACCTCATCATTAGGCTTTTTAAACCAATCCTTCCTTGAAGCACTAACGGCTAATTCAAAATTCAATTTTAGTTGCCAATTGGAGATTTCAATTTGACTACTTGCTTGAGGTGATATGGAGTAGCAATTAAGTGTTTCACACCATCTTTAGCCAAAAGAGCCTGAAATTACTTGCTGCAAAATGCTTTCCTCCATTTAGAATGGCTAGAGACGAAAAAAGTTAACATTGATCTTTTTGAGAAAATTCCCAACCACTCGGACATTATTGGTAGGTAATGCCATAGTCTTGATCTATTTAGAGACACAATCCACTATACAAGTATATAAAGAAAGGAGAATGATGATGGAAAAGGATCATGAAATTAATACCTCAAACATCGGAAAATTCCATTTCAAGAATGCTGTTTGAAGGCATCTCATGCCTTCTTGAGAAATTTTTTATCGTGTGACATGTATAAAACTTCAAAACAAAGATGTGGGCATCCTTAAATAGTGTAGGTAAATGAAAGTTAGATTGTAGCATGTTGGTTGCAATTTTGATAGTCACGAAATATTCTCTATAGGGTGAATCATGACATTACTAATAGATAATTGTCATCTCGTGCCCTGGTAAACATCTTTTAATCACATATCAATACCCATTCTACATAGAATATGGTACTCCCAAAAGTAGTACTTTATCTCATATTAGATTTTCTTTTTGATGATGCCATAATTTGTCGGTGCTATATCACTGGTTAGGTAGTCCGTATAGTTAACATATATGGTGTGTCCTTTTCATTTTCCACTTGATTACCTCTACAACCCATTCATCTGGGAATTGCTTACTAATATCCTTTTCTTCTATCCATTCAAGCTACTCCAATGAAGATAAGTGAAGTGCTATCAAATTTTCACATCCTTTCTTGTTCCAAATCTCTAAGTCAAATTCGTAAAGAAGTAGCAACCGATGAATTAACCTTGTTGTTGCGTCCTTTTTGGCAAGCAAGTATATAGAGCTAAGTGTTCAGTATACACAATTACCTTCGATCCAATGAGATTAAATAAAAAATTGTCAAAGGCAAATACCACAACTAGTATCTTCTCAATAGTGGCATAGTTTAGTTGAACATTGATAAAAGTTCGACTGACAAAGTACTGTATCTATGCACTGGTCTAATATTGTTCCCACTACCTAGTCACTTGCATTACATATAAACTCAAGCACTAATGCCTTTTGTACATAATGGCTTGACAGAAATTTGAATTTTAGGGAAAACATGCTCCTCACGTTAGGGCTGCACAACAAAATCACGAAATTGCAAACCGAACCGAAACCATCGAGTTGAAACCGTTGGTTTGGGTCAATTTGGACCCTTGGTTTTTTTCCCTCAAACCGTTTCAAAATGGTTTGATTTAGGTTTTTATTTTCAAAAATCGTACAAAATCGAACCAAACCGTTTTAAAAATTTTTAATTAAAACATTAATTTTATTAGCTTAAAATTTTTACGGTTTTTACTTTTTAGAAAAATACCAATTTAACAATACAAATTACAGCCACTCTATTGAAATAATCATAAAAAATAAATTAGTTTCATCATTATTGACCTATGATTTAAAAAGTTTACAACATATGCCCTCATCTGATTTTTAAACTACACTAAAATTATTCCAAAATACATCAGCAAATCACGTCCAAAATTTCAAAAACCGTAACATAAACTCTCATTTCCTTAACATTTGATGCTTGTCTATCATTTTGAATGAATCGACAGTTGCCTTTATCTGTTAGTATATTAATTTCTACCTAAATCGCCTCTTTTTCTTCTCTTTCGATAAGTCTCAGATTCTCGTTCAAGACATTTTTTGTTATTCTTTCTTTTATTTGTTGTTTTTAATTTATTATACACTTAAGAATTGTGATTTTGATAGAAAAATAACTGTTTGTGTGGTTATATGATTAATGAACTTGTTTGTGGTTTTAAAAAAAAAATAAGGGACGATCTATATTGATTTTGTGAAAATGTTAAAGTTTCCTAACTAGTACTACTATGTTCTACTTTCATAAAGTAGTTAGAGAATGAAATTCGTCAATTCTCAATAAGTCGAAACTCTATCAATCTTTGGACATTTAATTATATCCCATTTAATTCTTATTTAACATCTCATTAGTGAGATGAAATTTTTTTAACCAAACTATAATAGCAAAATGTAATTTTACATTTACTAACCGTTATATGACAATATGAATGTCAAACAAGAAAAGGTAAATAAAAATGAAGAAATATGTATTTGTTCTATTAACATCTTTTAACAACAAACTTTGAAAATAATTTATTTATGGGTTTCATGGTAAATATGAATATAATTTAACATTTATCATTATTAGTTCTCGTTTAAACTTATATGTTAACTTATATTAAATATATTACTATAATGTTAATAGGCAAATCGCGGATTAAAATCGAACTAAATCGCAAATTATGGTTTGGTTTTGTTCGAAAAATAAAATAGTTTGGTTTGATTTAAAAAAATAAAAATCAAACCGCAAAAAATGGTTTTAATTGAAAATATAGCACAAATTTCCAAAATCGAACTGAGTTCACCCCTACCTCACGTGACCATAGCTTGGAGCAAATTTCTTTGACTTTCAAATGAATGACCAAACTGAAACATAAAGGAAAGCACATCACATGAAGAAGCCAGAGAAGTCCCGCCAAAGTATTATTTTTTCCCGCCTAATTTAGCGGTGCTATTTGTGAAATTAAGCGCCGATGAAGACGAAATCCCAAAATCCCATGAAGATCAAATTGAAGCCCTCGCTCGTCAACATTCCCCGAAATCAAAGCCCTTACTTGTTGATATTCCCCGAAATCAGGTAGTTGTCATTATGTTTTTATTGTTTCATTGTCCACTTAATGCCTCTTGTTATTTAGACCAGGAATAAGAAATTTATGTTTCCTTGGTACATTAGATTCTCTCCATAGAACACTGTGGTTAAGTTGAGCTTGTGTTAAGTTGAACTTGGTGGCCCATTGCTGAGCAAAATTTCAATGCATATAGGTTATATATAAGATGTTAGGGAGAAGCCTTCAGAATTTTCAGGGGATATCCAAAAGGGTCACACCTTTTAGATTTTGTTAGGTACCCTTGCTTTCTTGTTTTGCAAAGGTTATGAATAACATGTCAAATATGGTGTGGGATTGGGATGCCTACATTTGCTTATTGAAGTTGTCTGCATAGAAGGTTAACCTTAGCAATAGAGAGGCTTTTTTACTTTCTGCTTATTGGTTCCTGTCAATAATGTGGACAAAACATATTTTTGAACGTGTAATTTTCAATTGTTAATAAATGATGTGACCTCTGCTCCTCATTTTGATTGTGTTCTGTAGTGCTCCTGATTAACACACACTTCTATTTTTTTTCCTTTGAATATTGTAACACTTCTGATTGAAAAGTATTTTGTTGAATGTTGTCGCTCAATGTGTTACAGTAGAAGAAAATATGGAAGATACCCATGTTGAATTTTTGGTGGAGAGAGATGTTGACGAGAATGTTGTGGACAATCAGTGGAAGAGCAAACGTTAGGAGAAGATGGTCTGATGGTGCTGGAGGAGGGTATGACGTTCAAGGATGAGAAAGAATTGTGGGACTTCTATAAAGGATATATGTATTATGTTGAGTTTCCAATTAGGAGAAGGAATTTGAAAAAAGGAGACGATGGAAAAATGAAATATGTCACCTTCACATGTAGCCGTGAAGGCCGGAAAACCACTAATATAATCGATTCTTTGAAGCCCCAACCAACAATTCCAACAAATTGTAAAGCCAGAATCACTGCATATTCAGATATTCATGGGATCTGAAAAATTAACAAAGTCCACCTCGACCATAATTATAAAACAAGTCCTTCGAAATCGAGATTGTATCGTTGCAATTGTGAGATAAGTTCACATGTGAAACAGAAGCTTGAAGTAAATGATTTTGCTGGAATTTCATTGCATAAAAGTTACAACTCCGTAGTTGTTGAAGCTGGTAAATATGAAAATCTTACTTGCGTCGAAAATGACTGTCGAAATTATGTTAAACAAGTGAGAAGATTAAGACTTGGGGAAGGAGATGCCACAGCTATACAATCTTACTTTTTCAGGATGCAAGCCTAGTGCTCAGAATTCTACTTCAACATATATTTAGACGATGAGTCTCTTTGAGGAATTTTTGTGTGTAGATAATAGGTGTCAGCAAGTGTACAAGGAGTTTGGCGATGTTGTCACATTTGACACCACTCACTTAACTAAAAAGTAGGATATGCCTTTCGCCCTTTTGTTGGCATTAATCATCACGGACAATCTACTTTTTGCTCGGTTGTGATTTGTTATCCAGTGAGGACACAGATTTTTTGTGTGTGGGTATTTAGGACATGACTTCAGTGTATGTATAGAAAAGCTTCCAATAGAGTCATTACCGATCAAGATAAGGCAATGCAAAATGTAATTGAGATTATTTTTTCGAATACAAAATATAGATGGTGTTTGTGGCATATTTTGAAGAAATTGTCAGAAAATTTTGGATACCATGTTGATAAGGCTTCAATTTTTTCGAGCATACATAGATTAGTGTATGATTTACAATTTGTTGAAGATTTTGAAGATGGTTAGGGAGCGATGATCGACACGTATAATTTGTATAGTAATGATTAGTTATCAGGACCGTTCGCTAATAGAAGTCGTTGGGTTCCTTGCTATTTAAAGACCACATTTTAGGTTGAAATGTCAACAACTCAGGGCAATGAGACTATGAATGCATTTTTCGATGGGTATGTTCATACGAAGACCTCGTTGAAACAATTTGTCGAGCAATACGAGCGAGCACTGAGGAAGAATGTTGAAAAGAAGTTCCAGGCTGACTTCAAGTCATACTCACAAATGGTACCGTGTACAACAACGTTTGAAATGAGAAGCAGTATTAGAAGTGTTATACCATTTTAGGGAAATTCAGATCGGACTGACTGAGAAGGTTTATTGTGACATCATATTTACTACGGATGGTACTGTAGAGATGACCTGCGAAATAAGAGAACTTGTCATGTGTGATGAGGGACGAATCATAAAAAAATTCTTCGTCTCATTTAGGAGAGATTTTTGTGAAATTATTTGCAGTTGCCACTCATTTGAGTTCCAAGGAATTCGATGTCGACATGCTATCGTGGTATTGATCCATAACGATGTCACATCACTGCCTGAGAGGTATATACTACGACGATGGAAGAGAGATGTTTGTAGAGCACACACTAGGGTTGCAATGAATTACGATGGTTGTTAAGTACTCCAAAATAGTTGAGATACGACGATATGTGTCCGAATTTTGTGGAGGATGCAAACCTCATAGCCGATGATGAAGTACAGTCCCATGCGATAAAGGAATGGATAATAAATAAAAAAACAAGAGCTGCTCACAATAAAGTCAGATAGTGGGAGTAATATCATTTCACATGTTGGTAGTCAGCTCGACTCGCAGTGCAACGAATCCAAAGACAATGCCAGTGGGTGCGTACGCGATCCTATATCAACTAAGAGGAAGGGCACATTAAAGAAGCTTCGAAAGAAAAGTCCATTGGAGTCCTCTTCGAAGAAAACAAAGGTATGTTGGTCAGTCTTTTTATTAATTTAATGATATTCTGTTACAACAGATATGTAATACATGTTTACGTGTAGACTTCTACCAAAGGAAAAAGGCCAACATCGAGTCATAATAATACGCCATTGGTTGCACCTGTCGTTCAAGCATCTCAACAATATTTAATACAGACACGATTTTCGTATTCACAACTATTCTTGGTTAGTATATTTTAGTGATTTAGTTTATTATGATTTTTCATATGAAACTAATAGTTGAGTTATTGTTTGATGTAGGGCGATGTAGAAAGTCATTTTTACCCACAACACTTGCTGCACCAAGTTTGGTCTAGCCAACGTCAACAAATCTCATATTTACTTCCCAAGGTTTCCACATGTTTAAATCTTTCCATTTCCATTTGATTTTTTATTTGGTGTGTGCTTATGTTCATATTCTACAATAGGCCATTCGATTCCATACTACTATTTACATTTCCCCCAACAAAGAGGCCCTAGCTAAGGAACTGTGACTTCGAACAAGCAGTTCGGCAAGAAGTCGTGGTAAAGGCTCAATGGTGTATCTTGAGGTCTTTTTTTCAATATACATCCTACAAAAGGAACACCCCTCACTGATTCTCGAAAAAAGGGAAAGAAAAAGTGTTGGTCAGTTATCTATTCTGTTTTAAATTTTTGAGTTCGAGCTAAAGACCTCATTTCTTTGTTAAGGGCTGACATTTGGATAGTTTAGGATTTTTGCTTATGGTAATTATTGTTCTAATGTCTAATTATTGTTTATGGTGATTATTGTTCAAATACTTCATGTTCGTTATGCTATGAGCAACAACAGTTGGCCACCAATGTATTGTTGTCATTGTAGCCAGTGTATTAATCAGGACAAGTGTTTTTGGATTGTGAAAATAGTAAGACGAGGATGCTTTGTTACTGCATTTTTACTCTTAGTTGTAGTATTGTTATTATTTAGGGAAAATAGTACCATTGCTAATCAACTTGTACGTGATATCTTGAAGATTTGAGTGGACATCAGGTAAACTATTGTTTGTCTTCAAACAAGATAGTGGCTCAATACTAAACAAACATGGCTTAATAACCTGTCATGTCTCGAGATTGGACTAAGTATTTGACTTCAAAATTTTTTTATTAACGCAAGAATGAAATCAACCTTTACCTGTTGATTGCATACCCGACGTGCGTGAAATCATGCTAACATATTTAGTTCATGATGGGGTTAGTCCCTACCTAGAGTGGTCAAATATGTCCTTACTTCGCTCGAGAGGTACACAAACCCCCAAACTTATTCTTTTCACTCAATTATACCGGGGTTGTGTTTTAAAGTTAGGATTTTAGGTAACTGCAGTCCTTACCCTCTCTTAATTTTGATAGATCTCACTATCACAAGTTCACATGTCAAAAAATGAAGTCTCTCCCAGATTTGATTGCTTCAATACTTAAGATTAAACTAAGTTATTAGGCTCGCATCAAAGGTATAGTTTTTTCAACCAAATGTCCAAGGGCCTCTTGATATTATCGTGTCTTTTCTCACATATTTTCTAACAAATGAAGGCTCTTCCAAATTTGATTGCTTCAACACTTAAGATTAAACTAAGTTACTAAGCTCGCATCAAATGTATAGTTTCTTCAACCAAATGTCCAATGGCCTCTTGATGTTATCATGCCTTTTCTCACTTATTTTTTGATAATTTTTTTTTTGCGTCATCTTCTCATTTGCTTTCTGTATAACCCCTGTAGCGAGTTTTAGGCCGATGCTCCCAAACCAATTGGCTTTAAGGCGTCAGGTTTTAAACCCTTGCAGATTTATTCACTCGATTTATAAAGGTTCGATCAAATGACGTTTTATTCACCTCTTCCCCTCTTACTTTCTATATGATCCATGTGATGAGCTTTGGGTCGATGCCTTTTAAACCAGTAGGTTTTGGGTTATCAGATTTTGAAATATTCTTACAAGCTTACTTGCTCGAATAATAAAGGCATGGAAAAATGTGTCCTATTTTCACAAGTTAGATTTATGCCCTTTATTGTTTTTCTAGACATTTGGCCTCCAAAACGAACCCCCAATTTAATATTTTCATCTAATTTTTATTTCACTGATCTAGGCAATCCACACAATCGAATTCATGCACAGAGCACCCACTTATCTCAATGCTTTCCAATGATTGCTCAACCATCTCCAAACCGTCTTAAGGTGGTTTACTATTTGATTTAGTAGAGGGTTATCATTCTTCTCCTACTTTATGCTCAAAACCCCAATCACTAACCTAACATGTCGAGCATGAGTAACGTGCATAAAGAATGTCAAGTATTACATCAATAAGTATTGATTAATCTATTCAGTATCATATCTACAGTTTGTAATTTATACCAGTTTAATATTCACATTATAGTCGGCAAGGCTATCAAGCCCCCACAAGCATGCAAGAATGAAAATATAGCAAATTGAATAAAATGCAAAGAATTTTTTTTAACACTCATCAAGACATAATATGTAGTCATGAAACATAGATATTAATAAATATAGGCAAAATGATGAAAAGATGTTCGTGTCCAAGATTATGTCACCCACCCTCAAATTTAGATAATGCATTGTCCTCAATGTGAAGATGAAATAAAAGTGTAAACAGGCATAATGGAAGGACAATAATAAACTAAAAGTGCAAGATAGGTTACGAGTACTTCCCTGATCTATATGGAGGTGGTGAATGAAAACTAGGACCCGCAGCGTTTCTCCTTTTCCTGTGACATTCCTTTTGGCGGCATCCTGTAAAAGTGCAAAGTATGCGTATTAGTTCACATGGTGTAAACAGATGCAACTAAGGCAAGAAATAACCTACATAGTGCACAAATCCCTCAAACTTGCTTCAAGTGTATGTGTATATTGTTGGTGTGCAGAATGCATAATTTATGTCTCAACATAGGGTTTATATCACAAACATGTGAATCACCAACGAAACTTCACTCAAAACATGCACTTTGTTCAATTTGACACATGACTGTCTAAAATAGGACTTCAACCTCATGACTCGTGCTCAGTGCATTGGGACTCGTGTGGACCATGCCTAGACTCCATGTGCTAGGAATGTATGATCGATGACCTAAAACTATTGATAATGCTAAAAAAATTGAAAAGTTCCCAAACTATTGCAAAACGAAGTAAATGAAAGGATAAAAACGTTGGGTTGCCTCCCAACCAATGCTATTTTATAGTCGATAGCTCGACTTTTGGCATAGGTGTGTTATGGCACTTCAAATATGGCTTGGGGGGTCCTGCGTAGTTTGTTCGATATGGTCTTGTTCCGCATTGCAGTTATCTTCCACACTTGAAACCTGTCATTTTTCAAGTGGTGTGACTCTCCCTCACCATCCATTTGAGACTCCACGGTGTATACCTCGATCTCCTTTGAATCAGTGAGAGTGGATTGAGGGTGCATCATATCGGCCTCCTGAATGTTTGGCGGTTTCTTCAACTTGTAATTGTAGGGAATTCCGATGTCAATCACATCAATCTGGAAACGGGTGTCTAGCTCGGTGGGATATTTCATTGCTTTAAAAATATTAAAAGAGGCCTGCTCCTCCCCCAGTCTCAGAGTCAATTGTCCTTGTTGCACATCTATGAGAGCTCTTGCAGTTGCCAAACATGGTCACCCCAATATGATAGGCATGTCCTTATCTTCTCCATGTCCAAAATTAAAAAGTCCGCTGGGAATATAAGTTTATTCACTTTGACCAATACATCTTCGATAATCCACTCGTGGATATGTAAGTGATCGATCAGCTAGCTGTAGAGTTACTGTAGTTGCTTTAGGCTCTCCCAATCATAGTTTCCTGAAAATAGAGAGTGGCATCAAGTTAACACTCACATCAAGATCACACAATGCTTTATTAAAATAAAAATCACCAATTGTGCAAGGGACGGTGAAACTCCCTGGATCTTTTAATTTTGGTGGGAGCTTTTTCTGGATCCTAGCGCCGCTTTCTTTGGTTAACATCACCATTTCATATTCCTCTATCTTGCATTTATTTGTTAAGATGTCCTTCAGAAACTTGACATAGCTGGGCATTTGGAGTAGTGCATCGACGAACGGGATGTTTATGTGGAGCTTTTTAAAGATTTCGAGGAACTTCTTATATTGCTGCTCTATCTTGTGCTTCCTTAACCTATGTGGAAGTGGAATGGGTAGCTCATAAGGGTTAACTGGAATGGTGGCCTTCTCCCGTGACATCTCTGAACTCTCCTTTGGTGTGGATTCACGTGTCTGCTCGTTTTTCTGTACAATCTCTTCTTTTGTAGAGGGTCTTGTTTCATTGTTTACACTCAACCTTTCAACATTTCTTTTGGGTAGTTGCATCCCATTTCGAGTTGTGATTGCTTGAACATGCTCCCTGGGATTCAACTCAGTATTGCTTGGTGAAGTATCTGATGCCTTTTTCTTCATAGCGAGTGTCATCTGTCCCATCTGCATCTACAAGTTCTTAATTGCAGTACCCTGATTTTGGAGGGTAGTTTCAATTTTCCTTATGAACTGATTATTTGCTTCCATGTATTTTTCAGTCTTTTCCATCAACTTTGCAAACATCTCTTCCAATTGAAGTGTTTTCTCTTGCTGAAATTGCCTCTGGGATCTATTCTGATTTTGTGTACCACCACATGAGAGATTTGGATGTTCTTTCCAACTGGGATTGTAAGTGTCTGAATTTTGATAGTTCTGTTGATGTTGACCCCATTGTTTGTACTCTATTTGTTCCATTCTCTGTGATAGAATTGGGCATTCTGTCATACCATGATTCGCTCCACATTCTTCACAATTTAGTTTTCGTACATATGTTACATTCGCGGACTGTGATATGATTTCCACCTTTTGAAATAGTGAGTCAATCTTTGTTGATAAGGCTGAATATGTATCTACCTTATAGACACCCAGAGGCTTCTTTTGAATCACCCGCTCAGAGGACCATATGGCTGAAGTGGTAGCCATTCTCTCAAACAATTCTAGTGCTCCATCGATTGTTCATGTGGAAATTGAGCCATCTGATGATGAGTCCACCATACTTTTGAAGTACAGGAGTAACCTTGTATAGAAGAATCGAATTTGGATCTTTTTGTTAAACCCATGTTGAGGGCACTTTCGAAGCATATTCTTGAACCTATTCCAGGCTTCGTCAAATGATTCGGATTCTCCCTGGCTGAAAATGGAGATTTCGTGTCTCATTTTAGCTATCTTGGCTGGTGAGAAGTACTTCGTGCAGAATTTGTGAGCCAGGTCGTTCTAAGTACTGATGCTTGCAATAGGAAGCGAATCTAACCATTCAAGTGCCTTGTCCCATAGCATATGTGGAAATAGCCTTAGCCTAATAGTATCGTCCGAAATTCCTTGATATCTGAAATGTTGGCACATATCCAAGAACCAAGATATCTGTGTACGTGAATTTTCTTCAGCTCTGCCATAAAATTGATGTCTATTCTGGAATAGATGTATGACATTGGTCTTCAACTGGAAGTTTGGTTTCCCAAACCGTGGATACACTATACTGGACTAGCTTTGAATCAATTGAGGAGTGAAGAAATCTCCCAAAATTTCATTTCCTTCATCAACCGCCTCTCCTTCATTAGCTTGAAAAATGGGGTTGTTCTGTAAGTTAGCCATTTGTACTTGTTGTTATTGACGTGCTTCTCTATTTTTTCGTTGCAATCGGTGAAAGGTTCGCTCCGGGTCTGCTGGAATTAATTCTCCTCCCGTCATTGTAACATACAA
Organism: Olea europaea var. sylvestris; assembly: GCF_002742605.1. NCBI lineage: Eukaryota > Viridiplantae > Streptophyta > Magnoliopsida > Lamiales > Oleaceae > Olea > Olea europaea. Next base: position 68,146 of record NW_019245410.1, on the reverse strand, counting down.
CTCTGCGAGAAAATCAATAGTAGCACTCAGATTCAATCAACATAAATAACTAAAATAAAAATAAAACAAAATGCCTAAACGAAATCAAATGAATAAATAAAAATGAAAATTGAAAGTTCGAATTAGTGCCTAAAAAGACATAAAATTAAACTAAACTCAATCCCCGGCAACAGCGCCAAAAACTTGTTCACGAAATATTTTCTTTCGATTTAAATCACCGCAAATGGACAGCTTGTTAACAAGTAACAAAGTGGATAAACTGAGTCCGAATATCGTCCCACAAAGATTGATTAGTTTAATTTTACCTAACTTGGCCTTAATCGAAAATGATTTGTCAAACGTGAATTGTAGTGACTTAAATTAACCTTACTTGGACTAAATATGCAAATATGTATGATTTGAATGAACTAAAATGCTTATAAGTTGGTGTACTCAATGAATATAAAAGTGCACTAGGAACACGAATTTCCAATCAATGCTCAATTTAACATTAATTCCACACTTTGACAACACGATGACATTTTGAAGAATCAATACTCCTAAATCTATCCAACACTCTCTCTTGAGATGAATTGAACATATTCTCATACACGACCAGCCTATATCTCTATGACAGATGCAAATATATGAGAATGCATGTAGTTTTGTGAGTACTTAGAGATTCACGCAAAGTATAGGGGTATATTTCTATCCCCTATCGAACCCTACGATAATTTATTCATTGTTGAATTTATTCATCTTCTTTCGAATAGATGAAACAAATCACCAAAACTCATACAATTATGGGCCCATAATCATGGAAGCAATTAAATGCATATAAATCATTCAAAACAATCAATACGTATTTTAGTGTCAAAATACGGAACAAATAATTAAATATCACGTTACAAGGTTCATCGATCTCCTAGTATAGATTTTTCTAGCCTAACATGATAGGAAGAAGAACATAACAATAAAAATCAAGAAAAGATATCACTCTATTGAAATTCTTAAAGTGAGATCTTGAATCTTGAATTGAATCTTATTGTTCTTCCTTCTTCATGCTCTTCAAATCCTCCCAAAACAATGTATAATGTGTGGTGTCTGTTTTTGGACTTCCATAGGGCTTTAAAAGACTTCCAAAATTTGTTTCCATAAAAGTTTTAATCAGAAAAAGAAACTAGAAAATTTTCGCCGCGATTGGCCTGGGCTGTCGCTCAGGTAAAACTCGGGCTATCGTCCAGGCAAACATTTTCTTCTCAGTAATAAGAAAAACATATGGGGCAATCGCCCGGTTTTTATAATTGGGTTGTCGCACCAAGCAAAATTTCTTCCATATGTTGCATTTTAGCTCTCAAAGTCGATTTTTGATTCTTTCAAGCCCTTTCTCTTGCAATTTCAACTCTTTGACTTTCATTTGCATCCAATTGAACCCCAAAAATCTTTAATCTTCATTTTGTGATCCGAATCAACTATTGAAATGTTGCAATTTAGTCCTCATACTTTGGATTTCCTTCCTTTTTGGTTCTTTTTCGTTTCTTTTCTCTTGAATTTCTCCACATTCATCAATATAGTCCTACAAAATATAATTATATAGAATTAAGTCATAATTTAAACTCTTTGATCATAATTAAGTTATATTTGTGAACTACATAAGTGTGTAAAAACACACTTATCATCAGGCATGTAATACTAAATTGAGGTATTGTTGGAAAAAGGTCAAATTTGAGTGGGCATTATGCATGTTATGTCTAGGCATCTTCTCTTTCAATTTATTTACCTAATCAATTGAGTTATTGTTAATTAAATGGTTTGCTATAAAGAGAGGTAACTAAGCTCTAATAGAGCCCCATAGATTTTCATTTTTCTACCATTAACAAAACTGAAGCAGAATGAGCTACAATTTTGTATTGGAGGTATTCCATCCAATGATCAAACTTTGAATGGTGAAGAAACAAGGGAAATGACACACAGATGCTAAAATAAGAAAATACCCAAAAAATAATACAATACAAACATTTTACTCATGATACCATACATTTAAAAAAGAGGGCTTTCATGGCATTCTTTGAAAATGAATATTGTGGGTTCTTCAATTTTTTTCATCATCTCTCGATATTACAAACCCAAACACAAAACTATTTTGGGTGCAAGAATTAATATAACTAATAATCACGCCAGCCCTTTTTCTTCTCCATTATCGTTCGAGGGCTCTTTTCCTTTGCGAAATGTCACGTTCAACGAAATCTCGATGTTTCGTTTCTCGACAATTCAAGCTAGATGTTTGAACGTGCTTGACAAATTGTCGATTTCCTCATTGGCAGTAGGATTCATCACTTTCTCATTAATGACACTCGACTCTCCACTTGATTCTTCTGTTCTTACTCAGTCAAAAAATTCGCAAGAGCTGTTGCAAGTTCTAAATAGTCTACCTTTGTTATTGCCTTCCTTTTCAACCACGAAACATTTTTGAATTCCAACTGCACACCGTGAACAACGAACTTTCCTCTTGCAATCTTTGAAGTAGTGCTCTATGCTTCTACAACTGTGACAAACACCATAATTCCTCCCTCTCATCCCTACGTGGCAAACAATATTTAGAGGATTTCATTACAAACTAAAATGAAATATAGATCCCGAAAAAATAGCTCGATTAAAACTTAAGCAACATTCTATACCACTATAGGAATCGAACAAATAAATTCTACTATAAAATGTAGAATTCAAATAACATTCCAGCAACTGTCTTGTGCTGCACTTACAGGTATAATTGAAAATCATCAAAGAGGAATGGAATACTGTCATCACAAGAAAAATAGACCATATAAATCACAATTTAAAAGTGCTATCATTTCACTTCTCTAGCCAAATACAGTGATTTAATACTTCTAAACAAATAGATCATGAAAGTAATTTATCATCTAAACTCTATAGGACCAATTTCAACAAGCTATAAATGCCTCTATTTTTCTGTACATATCAAAATAATGAAAAATTCAATAATGAAAGTTTAAATCGGAACAAGAAAAAATCCATTCAATGCATACCATGCCATAAGCTACAGATCAACATGTTTTAAAGAACATGAATATTATTCAAAAACCAAAAAAACAAAAAAACAAAAAAAACAAAAAACAAACAAACATACCTTCACAACAAATGTGCAAAGGATATGAAACAAATAATAATCTTTACTCGCAAATTGGGTCGGAGATAAGGTCTGAAGACGTTGGCCTCTCAACGGAACCGTTGAATGACACTGGCCGGAGATAGTCCCGACTGTGATGGGAAAATGGGTAAGAGATAAGGGTTTATGTAAGAGTAATAGTTATACAGTTGAAAACCTTGAGCTTATTCACGGTTCAATTGAGCGAAATTTGACGGAGAAGGAAACCAAGTTGGCGGTGTAATCTTGATGGGTGTGTTTCTCTTCGATCGAGAGGTCCATTTAGTAGGAAAATGTATTTGGTGGAAGGTGGGGAGAAATGGGGCGTTTCGTATTGTCTCGAGTTATTAGACATTTGGTTAATTTATTATTATTTTTTATTTGTTGCCAGCTCATCTAGAAAATTTCTGTCAATCGAATTTCTGTACGCCTAGCCGAATTGAAACTCGAGTGGTATAATTCAATCCAGTACAATGATCACAATTGTTGAAACAAAATTTTCCTTTAGAGTCTAAATGATTTGAGATGCTCTTCACAAAAATCAAAATTTACATCTTTCTCAAGTAGGCTGCACAAAAGCTTTGTTATCCTAGAAAAAATCCTCAATGAACCGACTCCAGAATGCATCGTGCCTCATAAAGCTTCGAAGACCCTCGACTAAAGTTGGTGGAGGAAGTTTCTCAATAACTTGAATTTTTGTGTGTTTGCTCCAATTCCCTTGAGTGACTTTTTATCCAATGATGACTCTAATCGCACGTATAAATGTATAAAAACACACTTGTCAACTATCAAGCAAACTATATACTCATTTATTTCAATCCTTTAAAGTTTGGGCAAACAGTGAGGCGAGTGCTAAATTGAAAAACCCCCTCAGGTTCTTTCAGACCGTAAAAGCCCTAAACCCTTCGGCAACCAAGCAGCGGAACTAACTCTCTCTTCCTCTCTCTACGATTTTCGCACCCTAACTCAACCATGACGGAGATAAAGCTCTCGGAGATGCGGGATTTGACCCGAATCGAAAGAATCGGAGCCCATTCCCATATCCGGGGTCTGGGATTGGATTCGGTTCTTGAGCCACGTGTCTCCTCGGAGGGCATGGTGGGCCAGACCTCCGCCCGCAAAGCCGCTGGAGTAATTGTCAAGATGGTCCAGGAGGGGAAAATTGCAGGTCGGGCTGTTCTTCTTGCGGGCCAGCCCGGCACTGGAAAAACCGCTATTGCAATGGGCATGGCGAAGTCCCTCGGACAAGAGACCCCTTTTGCTATGATGGCCGGGAGTGAGCTGTTCTCTCTCGAGATGTCAAAAACAGAGGCTCTAATGCAGGCGTTTAGGAAAGCGATTGGGGTAAGGATTAAGGAGGAAACGGAGATTATTGAAGGGGAGGTGGTGGAGATACAGATCGATAGGCCGGCAGTGTCAGGGGCGGCGTCTAAGACAGGGAAGTTGACATTGAAGACAACGGAGATGGAGACTGTGTATGACTTGGGTGCAAAGATGATTGAGGCATTGGGGAAGGAGAAAGTTCAGAGTGGGGATGTTATTGCTATTGATAAGGCCTCTGGGAAAATTACAAAGCTTGGAAGGTCATTCTCGAGGTCTAGAGATTATGATGCAATGGGGCCGCAGACCAAGTTCGTGCAGTGTCCTGATGGGGAACTGCAGAAGAGAAAGGAAGTCGTGCATTGTGTGACACTTCACGAGATCGATGTTATCAACAGCAGGTATATCATGAGTTTATGTTCACATTATAAAGATTGTTTCTTGCTAGCATAAGTTAGAGCACCTCCAATGCATTCCGTAGATTGCCAAATAGAAAGACTTCCAATCTGCTTGGCATTAATGTCTAATGAATAGAAGGCCTTGTTCAAATTTCTTCTTCAATGGATTTTGTCTATAATTCAAATTTCATCTCTAATGTATGTTTAAATTTTTATTTTTAT
>NW_019245410.1:21391-63020 GCF_002742605.1 Olea europaea var. sylvestris | reverse complement strand
ATAATAAACAGAAGAGAGAAAAGATAAAAAAATTCCGTCTAGAAGAGCCTCTACCTCTAGTTGGTCTCCATGACAATGTCTATTTTTTCTTGCAGTATAAGCTGGACATAGTCCTCCAAATGTTGCATTGGAGAGTAATTTTTGTTGACATTGTCTTTTAGCTTATGTGACAACCTTTTTAGTGCAATCAACATTAGCATTGGAGGTGCTCTTACTCCATCCAATCAATCTACTGCTAATTTTAATGCTTTGTGGTTGCTACATTGTTATCCAGATGTTTTGAAGGGTTTGGTTGTGTGGTTGTTTCATTTTCTATATGGTATTCTGAAATTATATTGGCGTGGACTTGACCCTGTCGAGTCTTTCTTCTCCAACAAAAAGATAAAATTACTGTTCAAAAGGGAATGAACTCAATCGGCTGATGTACTTTTTCACTAATCTGACTGTTAATGCACTTCCATATTTGTTTCTTGCTAGGGTAAGTTACTCTGTGTAATCAATCTTCAGCTAATTTTAATTTTCTGTGGCTGCTACATTGATACAAGAAGCAATTGTGCTGAACAGTTTGAATTTCTTATCCTAATGTTTTGAAAGATTGGTTCTTTTCTATTATATGCTGTATGGGATTGTGTAATTGCAATTTTGTTACTTCTAATGCTAAAGGTTTTGGTGATATTCATGGGAGGTTGCAAGTTTATAATTTTAAGCTCTAATAATATACTGATTTGTTAGGTTTCATAGATAATTAGATCCCTTTAAAACGGTTTCATCTAACTTTTATTCTGTATCATTACAGAGTTCTTTCATCACTGCACCAGTTAGTTATTCCCATCCCACCTTTTTTTCCTCAATTTCGCATATGTTATGAATATTTAACTTGTGGCAATAATCAGATCATGTTTGCACATGCTTGAGATGATTAAGGTCTTAATGATCATCTGACCATGAATTTTTATTTTTATAGAGTGATGTATTCGGGACCTCATGTCTATTTTGAAACTTGAAAACTGGGCAATTTGTGAACTTAAAGTGGCATAATACCCCTCAAAATTTTCAAGCACTGGCATTTGGCAATTTAACTGAGGAGACTTCATTTCCATTGTAGCCTTTTTTATTGTTTGGATAGGATTGTCTTTAGGTCTTTTTTGTTACATTTATATTTGACCTGCACGCTGAGTAGCAATTTCCAAAATTAATGTGAAAATTTGGTAGCTTATAATTACTGTTATAGGAATTTTCCTAAGCCAGAGAAAATTAAAAGGTCTTCTTTCAGAATTTCCTTGAAGGGGTTTTCACTTCATTGGTCAAAAGGTCTTCTTTCAGAATTTCCTTGAAGGGGTTTTCACTTCATTGGTCAAAAATAAATGCAGTAAAATTCTCATTTTCAGCCTTTGTTCACACTCTGCATAAAGTTCTTGGTCAGCGCTTGATTTTTACAGAGTTCCATTCACATTGTTTGTCTTTTGAGGAAATTGAAAATGAAAAAAGAGAAGCATATATGAGAGTAGTCCAGGGATTGGGGTCATTTAAGTAGCAGAGTGAACAAGAGGAATGAATTTCTTGAGTATGACTTATGAGTTTTTGTGCCTGAATGCAGAGAAGGACCAAAAGGAGAGGAGAAGAAGAAAAGGGGAGAAAGAATAAACATTTATGGCACTCCTAGTTGACTACAACTTGACCCTGTCAACTTGGAAGAGTAGGGTTTCCTTGACCCTAAACTTGGCCCTTTGGATTTAATTTGATAGGGTAGATATGACGAGGGAGGGAAGAAACAGGAAGGGATAGAAGAATAGAACATCTATGGCATTCCCACGAGTTAATTTGTAATTCATCTATTTTTTGTAATTATATAATAGTCAATGATCAATTGTACTCATTTCACATCCTAAACTACCATTTTATTAAATTAAAAATGACATTCTGTATACCGGGAAAATAAAAAAGAAAAAAAATTATAAAGAGGATATGTTTACAGTATCTGTAGTAGGATAGTTTCTTTTTCTTGTTTTCCCAATAATAATAAGATATTATTTTTCTTGACATTGTTGGAGATTTATCCATCTGGAATTATGTAATTTGTCAGGAAACTACCTGCTATGACAGCAAGAAACTTGCAACCTTTTGTGCATGCTTCAACGACATAAATACAATAATGATTTAACGTTGGACACCTTAGCCATTCATATTGTTTGCTTCCCTTACATTTCAAAACAATCAGCAGCCATTTGCACAACTAAGTACAGAATACATCCGTACTTTGGCACCCGTGAGCATACCAAGGCTTATTTATTTCCTTCCATTCTTATATTCTCTGTTTTTTTTTTATCATTTATCTGGTGCATAAGATGCAAAACACATGACCTTGGCTCTATTGGGGGAAAACACAATGGATTAACGAGTGCTATGGTGTGAAATTTATGCGTTGAACACTGTCTCATTCTTTAAGTCTATGGCTTGCATGTCTTTGGTTCTGTCATTTTGTTTTTGGAATAACAAATAGAAATATAATCTGTTTTGCATTAAGCGCCCCCCTTTGACTTTCAATTCCACCATTAGCTTGTCCTATATAGCCACAGACGTACATACCCAGTTCTTATGCAGTGGCCAGCTGATAGTTTACTAGGATATGCTGAACAAATTTTCAACAGTTCCATCAATTAATATGTTGAAAATCCCATAATATTTGTACCATTGTTGTTATTGCATGCAACAAAAAGATTCAAAATTATCAAGCTGAAACAAATAAGTTCCCTGATAAATTACATTATTTCATTTGATGAAAAACTTGAAAGAAATATAATAACTTTGTTTAGGTTTTTGAAAATGGACAAAGTCACCAGCCCGTAATTTTGAGTATATTGTATATAAGTGGCTTTTATTTCTTCTGATTGTGAGATGGACATCATTCCCCACTTTGTGTTGCTACACCTCAAGGTTTTATGTATTTCTGAACTGTCGGATACTAGGAAGGAGGTTGAAGCATGGCGTGGTACTCTTTTATGTTAGTTGTTTTTTTATTACGATTTATGTGTATGGTTTGGCTGATTTTTAGTGTTTTGTATTATTTAACGTTGGGAACTTCTTTTGTTTGGCAAAGTTCATATTGAATCCATATGCTGTTGATGGGTCAGCTAGTTTGTTTTGGCAGTTTTCCTTGGTTATGCTTCTTTCATACCAGTATTTTTATCTCTTTAACATTAAACGCCAGTATTTTGTCATTATTCAACTTTCTAATGCCTGAAACCTAAACTGTAGTATCAGAGTACATGAAAATTTTCTTGGATGGTAGAGATTCAACATATTATTGTTCGAACTATGTTGTATCCACAATTACTACACTGTACAAGAAATTTTATTTATCAAGTCTCTTGTCTGAATTTCAGAACCCAAGGATTTCTTGCTCTCTTTACTGGCGATACTGGTGAAATTCGTGCAGAAGTTAGGGAACAAATTGACACAAAGGTTGCCGAGTGGAGGGAAGAAGGGAAAGCAGAAATTGTGCCAGGCGTCCTTTTCATTGATGAAGTTCACATGCTTGACATAGAGTGCTTTTCTTTTCTCAACCGAGCATTGGAAAACGATATGGCACCTATATTGGTTGTTGCCACCAACAGAGGAATTACAACAATTCGAGGCACAAACTACAAATCCCCACATGGTATTCCAATTGATTTCCTTGATCGCTTACTAATCATCTCCACACAACCTTACACGGAAGAAGAAATTCGCAAAATTTTAGACATAAGAAGCCAAGAGGAAGACGTAGAAATGTCTGAAGATGCAAAAGTTTTGCTGACAAAGATTGGGATAGACACATCTTTACGTTATGCTATACACCTCATAACATCTGCTGCATTGGCTTGCCAAAAACGGAAGGGAAAGATTGTGGAAATGGAAGACATCAGTCGAGTGTACCAATTGTTTTATGATGTGAAGAGGTCGACACAGTACTTGATGGAATATCAAAGCCAGTATATGTTCAGTGACGTATCAGTGGGTGAGGAGGTTGAAGATGAAGCCAATGCCATGGTTTCTTAAAGATTTTCCCGGACACGAATTAGAGTATAATATTACTATGATCTTGTTCCTATGCATTCTACTTTACATCCTGAAGCGTATTGGTCACATAAGATGTGTACAAAAGGTGTTAATTTAAATTTTTGAAATTGTTGCATTCGACTGGGATGAGGATTTTCTGTCATCTGTAGTTCCTTCTAGCGTGAAATGTAGGTTTGAGGAAGATCGTTCTTACTCTTCTAATTAAAGTATTGACTGTTTCTGAAGTATAATTTTCCAGATTTGTCCGAAGGAAAGGATCTTTCAACTAATGTTTTGAAGTCGTAGATTATTTCTCGTACTACAAAATAAAATATGTTGATATTTTTTTTTTCTCTTCATGGAAGTTATCAAATTTTTATGCACATATTTCAACACATTAATTAACTTATCTGTCACTTATTTCTATCTATTTTTGAACGTGATAGTTTGTTACTATGTCCAACTTAAATATTAGTTAGAAAATGTTTGACAAAATTGAAATAATAATGGTCAAACTTACTTTCTATTCACTTGTTTCGTAAGATTAATAAAAACTTGTTACTTGCCAATTATATATTTTATGAGATTCATAACTCATACATATATAAAAGCATCACTAAACAAACAATATAATATATTTTAGAAGTTGTTTATCACGTACATGAGAAAAGTAAGTTGGTCAACCTCTTTCAAATGTGCAACATGAATTTCAACAATGTAATGTAATTGGACTCTATGTTGGTCCGACTGAATCGACCTTTCAGCAGAGGTCAATCTTTGCCTTATATTACAAGTCTCTCTCTCTCTCTCTTCTTCCCTTTTTTTTTTTTTACTTAAAAATTTGGAGTCTATAAGACGATAAGATTTCTTCATTTTTTTTCTTTTTTTTTTTTTTAAGTTCGTGCACTCGCAAATTAAGGTCAAAATATAAGAATTTTATTATTACTTAAATGTTGGAAAATTCTACTTGTACATAATTATTGCACATAATGAATTAATGGTGTCCATAATGTGATGTAGCAATCATACGATTGTTGATGTTCAAGTGTGAGATTTGAATTAAATGTTAGATCCAGTGTTACGTGTAATTATGGATACTATTATATAGACAATTATGTATATGTAGTACTTCCCAACTAAAAATAATCAATTTATAAAAGAATTATGTGCTCATCCTCAGCGGATCACAGGCATCCCCGTGTAAGAATCCCATTGGCGATCACTTGCTACTGGCATTTTCTACAAAAATGTGCTGTTGACCCCAAAATGGGCTATTTTTGGGCCAAAATACCGTTGGTACGGGCTGCAATGTTGGCCCGTCGTGAGGCCGAGTAAATTTTATGGGTTCTCTGTTTGAAGTTAGTAATCTACACATTCTGCACCTCGACTCGACTCGACTCAACTCGACTCGACTCAACTAAACAACAAAAGAATTGGAAATTATCTACTCTGCCCAAAATGGAACCAGGTCGGCTTTGTTGGAAAAATTGGTTTTAATTAGTTGGTTTGACCAACTTTTGACCAATTAATTTAGTGGGTCCTGTTAATCACTCCATGAGTAGATTAATATGATATATTTATTTTCTCAAAACCAATTTAGGGTGAATGAGAAATTAAGACCAAAAGATGCTCACTTGATGTTGAAATAAAATATGTGTAAAATTGGAAAATACCAATCCCACATAGGAAAACTAGAAGAATATAAACCACCTTATATAGCTCAAGTTTGGGACTTGGGTTTGGGTCCCAAGGGGTACCAATAGTCTTTGAGGGGGAGAGAACCTACATGCTAGTAGGTTAAGCCAAAGCCCACGTGCGCGCCGCCCGTCCGACCAGCTGGCACGGCACGGTCACGGGTCGTGGGCTTGGTATTTTTTTGGTCAAATAACATTTAATTATATTATTTTATTATTATTATAATAATAATAATATATTTTATGTTATTAATTTTTTTCCTTCCCCGAATTTTCTGTGTGTGACACGTGGTACGGTACTTCTAGAATTTAGCCGGTTGACTGTCAAAGTGGCGGTTGACTGTCCAAAGTGACGGTTGACTGTCCAAACAGTTTGTGTCTTTTGGACACAATTTTTCGACAGTTGTGTCTGTTGGGACACAACCTTTCAACATCTATAAATAGGCCCCCATACCCCGATTTTTATTCATTCCAAAAATCAGAATTGATTTTCTACTCTCCCGAAGTTATCCCTTTGTCCTTGCATAATTTCTGTTTTATAATTCAATCCTCGAAAATTAGTTTTCGTGCATTTCAGTCATGTAGTGTGTGGAGAGATCTAAACTTTACGGGTTCGTCGGGTCTTGTAATTTGGAGTACTACTATTATAAGACGAGGTCCTTGTATCTTGGGAAACGAGTGCTGCAATACCGTTAGTACCAGTGCGGGGCATTATCGTTTTAAGGAGAAAGAGTCGAACTCTTGCCTCAACCATTCAAAACCATCCAAATGTCGTTACTCTGCCCAAATATAAATTACAGTAACACTAATATTTGCTATTATTTTTCAACAATCTTAAAATGATAATGGCAAGTAATAGTACGTCTGTTGTACCCCCTAGTACGTCTGTCGTACCCCCTAACAATGCTCACGGGGAGAAACCGAAAAAATTCACGAGAGTGGATTTTAAGAGATGGCAACAGAAAATGTTGTTCTATCTCACGACTCTGAATCTGGTCAAAATCTTGAAAGAGGATGCTCCAACTGTTGAGGAGAAGGAAACAGATTCTCAAAAACGAGCAGCATTTGATGCTTGGAGTTATAGTGACTTCTTTTGCAGAAATTACATCCTCAATTGCCTTGACAACACGCTATACAACGTATACTGTTCCGTCAAAACGGCTAAATTACTATGGGAGTCATTGGAAAAGAAGTACAAAATAGAAGATGCCGGATTGAAGAAATTCGTTGTAGGTAAATTCCTGGACTTCAAAATGGTAGATTCTAAAACATTAATGACTCAAGTCCAAGAGATACAACTTATCTTGCACGATATACATGCAGAAGGCATGAAGCTCTGTGAACCATTTCAGGTAGCTGCAATTATCGAAAAATTACCACCAATGTGGAAAGATTTCAAGAACTACCTGAAACATAAACGCAAGGAAATGGGACTTGAAGATTTGATTGTTAGATTAAGAATTGAGGAAGACAATCGAAATGCTGAAAAGAAGTCTGGAAAGCAGCAACTAGAGGTTAAAGTCAATTTGGTGGAGCCAAATACTAGCAAGAAAAAGAAGCACCCGAATAATAGCAAGCAAAAGAGCAAGGCCAAGAAATTCAAAGGAGATTGCTATAACTGCGGTAAGCCTGGTCATATTGCAAAGGACTGCCGGTAGAAAAAGCAAAACAAAAAGGACCAAGTGCACTTGATTGAAGAAGATAGGCTGTCTAACGCAGTGTCTGAACTAATGCTCTCGGCTGTTGTATTTGAAGCAAACATGGTGGATAATCCGAGAGAATGATTCATTGATACTGGCGCTACTCGTCACGTTTGTGCAGATAAGGAGATGTTTTCATCTTACACTCCTATCAATGGACGACAACTCTTCATGGGCAACTCAGCAACATCAAAAGTTATTGGTCTAGGTAAAGTAGTGCTAAAAATGACATCAGGGAAAGAAGTAACACTCATCGATGTGCTGCATGTTCCCGATATTCGCAAAAACTTGGTATCCGGAGCTCTTTTAAGCAAGAATGGGTTTAGGCTGGTATTTGAATCTGACAAGTTGTACTCACCAAAAATGGAATGTTTGTAGGCAAAGGGTACTTAGCCAATGGGCTATTCAAATTGAATGTAATGCCTGGACTCCGTGATTTTGATATTAATAAAAATAAATCTTCTACTTACTTGATTGAGTATTCTAACTTATGGCACGATAGGTTAGGACATGTAAATGTTAATACATTACGAAGATTAGTAAGTTTAGATTTATTACCTTCAATGTCCTTTGATCAAAATCATCGATGCGAAACATGTGTAGAGGCTAAATTAGCAAAAACACCGTTTCATTCAGTTGAAAGGAACTCGAATCCTCTAGAATTAATTCACAGTGATATTTGTGATTTAAAGTTTGTGCAAACTAGAGGAGGTAAAAAGTATTTTATTATTTTTATAAATGATTGCGCAAGGTATTGTTATGTCTTTTTGTTAAGGAGTAAAGACGAGACTTTAGAAGTATTTAAACAGTACAAGAATGAGGTTGAGAATCAACTAAGCAAACGAATAAAAGTTATTCGTAGTGATAGAGGTGGGGAATATGGAGCACCATTTGATGAATTTTGTTCAGATCCTGAGATTATTCATCAAACTACAGCTCCGTATTCACCTCAATCAAACGGTATTGCAGAACGCAAAAATCGCACTCTAAAAGAGATGATGAACGCTATGTTGGTTAGTTCTGGTTTACCACAGAATTTGTGGGGGGAAGCAATTCTCTCAGCTAACCACATTCTAAATAAAGTACCACACAAAGGTAGGAACGAAACTCCTTATGAGGTATGGAAAGGTCATAAACCTTCGTACAAATACTTAAAAGTGTGGGGGTGTTTGGCTAAGGTACAAATACCAAAGCCTAAACAAATTAAAATAGGGCCTAAAACTATCGATTGCATATTCATTGGATATGCTAATAACAGTAGTGCTTATCGGTTCCTCGTACATAAGTCTGACATTTCGGATATACATGAAAATACTATAATTGAATCTAGGAATACTGTATTTTTTGAAGACAAGTTTCCTTATAAAGATAGGAAAGAAATAAGCCCGCAAAAACGAACTTATGATTCTGCGATTAGTAATTCTCAAAGTGATGAAGAACCAAGACGCAGCAAAAGAACCAAAACATCTACATCTTTTGGTCCAGATTTTTTAACTTATATGTTAGAAAATGAGCCCAGGACATTCAGTGAAGCAATGTCTAATCCAGAAACTCCATTTTGGAAAGAGGTTATCAATAGTGAAATTGATTCTATTATGCAGAATCATACCTGGGAATTGGTAGATCTTCCACCTGGTAATAAACCATTAGGTTGTAAATGGATTTTCAAAAGAAAATTAAAGACTAATGGATCAGTTGATAAATACAAGGCCAGATTGGTAGCTAAAGGATTCAAACAAAGGGAAGGCCTTGATTTTTTCGATACATACTCACTTGTGACAAGGATAACATCAATTAGAGTACTAATTGCAATCGCAGTATTGCATAATTTGGAAATCCATCAGATGGACGTCAAAACAGCTTTCTTAAATGGTAAGCTAGAAGAAGAAATTTACATGGAACAACCCGAAGGGTTCATCGCTCCTGGACAGGAGAAAAAGGTGTGTAGACTCGTTAAATCATTATATGGACTAAAACAAGCGCCAAAACAATGGCATGCAAAATTAGACAAAACTATGTTGTCAAATGGTTTTAAGATTAACGAATGTGATAAATGTGTCTATATTAAAACCACACCTAATGCATATGTAATTGTATGTCTATACGTTGATGACATGCTAATTGTGGGTAGTAGTTATGATATGATAACAAATACCAAGAAAATGTTGACAAAACATTTTGACATGAAAGATATGGGTATTGCAGATGTAATATTAGGAATTAAAATTCTTAAAACATCTGAGGGACTTGTAATGTCTCAATCTCACTATATTGAGACTGTACTTAAAAAGTTTAATATGTATGATGAAAGTCCAGTTAAAACACTAGTAGATTTAAGTCTACATTTGGCCAAACATAAAGGCGAACCCGTATCTCAATTAGAATACACTCGGATAATAGGCAGTCTAATGTATATTACAAACTGCACTCGTCCGGATATTACATATGCAGTAAACAAACTTAGTAGATATACAAGTAACCCAAATAATGACCATTGGAAAGCACTGGTAAGGGTTCTAAGATATCTACGATACACCTCAAATGTTGGATTACATTATACGAGATATTCAGCTGTATTAGAAGGATACAGTGATGCTAATTGAATATCAGATACAAAAGACTCAAAATCCACTAGTGGGTATATTTTTACCATTGGTGGTACGGCTGTATCTTGGAAATCCTCTAAACAAACATGTATAGCTCGATCCACAATGGAATCTGAATTCATAGCTTTAGATAAAGCTGGAGAGGAAACAGAATGGCTTCGAAATTTTTTAGAGGATATTCCATGTTGGCCTAAGCCTATGCCTGCAATTAGTATACATTGTGATAGTCAGTCGGCTATCGGTAGTGCACAAAGTAGTATGTATAATGATAAGTCTCGACATATACGTTGAAGACATAATACAGTTAAGCAGTTGATCTCAAATGGTATTATTTCCATAGATTATGTAAAGTCTAGAGAAAATCTGGCAGATCCGCTTACCAAAGGCTTACCAAGAGATCAAGTATACTACCTATCAAGGGGAATGGGCTTAAAACCTACTACATAAGAATCTTTGTAATGGTAACCCAACCTTGCTGACTGGAGATCCCAAAATCTTGGTTCAATGGGACAACTAAGTTATGAAGATTCAATAAGCACTTCGGAGTTAACTCCTACCCATTCCTATGATAAGGAAGTGCTATCTACAGAAAGTTTCAGGTTAAGTTATACTTTTAATGATTCCTATATCTTGGACTACCTAAGTGGAGTACAGCAGGTACTCTTAATAGGAGATCACCTATACAAGTGTGAAGTGTGGCCGCTTCTATGAGAATGTTTCAAAGGCTTGAATTCTCTAAAGCACTTATGAAATCCAAGAGTTGTTCAGGGCTAAAATGAACACAACAATGAGAACTCGAAAATGTTAGGAAGGTTATTGTGTTGATACTATTGTCTTGATTTACAAAAATGGCTGACAGTTCAAGACACCGCGTTCACTGATTAGCCAAGTAAATTCGATATTATTCTACTACGGAAGGTTCAAACCCATAAGGTACCTATCCAGATGCGATAACATTCCGCCTGATCTCTCTATAGGGTTTGCATAGTCTACTGCATTAATTTCCATTCATGTGGGGGATTGTTGGAAAAATTGGTTTTAATTAGTTGGTTTGACCAACTTTTGACCAATTAATTTAGTGGGTCCCGTTAATCGGAAATAAGATTTCTTTGGCTGAATGTGTTCTACTCCATGAGTAGATTAATATGGTATATTTATTTTCTCAAAACCAATTTAGGGTGAATGAGAAATTAAGGCCAAAAGATACCCACTTGATGTTGAAATAAAATTTGTGGGAAATTGGAAAATACCAATCCCACATAGGAAAACTAGAAGAATATAAATTACCTTATATAGCTCAAGTTTGGGATTTGGGTTTGGGCCCCAAGGGGTACCAATAATCTTTGAGGGGGAGAGAACATACATGCTAGTAGGTTAAACCAAAGCCCACGTGCGCGCGCTGTCGCCGCCGTCCGTCCGACCGACCGGCACGACACGGTCTTGGGCTTGGTATATTTTTTGGTAAAATAACATTTAATTATATTATTTTATTATTATAATAATAATAATATATTTTATGTTATTAATTTTTTTTCCTTCCCCGAATTTTCTGTGTGTGACTCGTGGTACGGTACTTCTAGAATTTAGCCGGTTGACTTTCAAAGTCGCGGTTGACTGTCCAAAGTGGCGGTTGACTGTCCAAACAGTTTGTATCTTTTGGACACAACTTTTCGACAGTTGTGTCTGTTGGGACACAACCTTTCAACATCTATAAATAGGCCCCCATACCCCGATTTTTATTCATTCCAAAAATCAGAATTGATTTTCTACTCTCCCGAAATTATCTCTTTGTCATTGCATAATTTCTGTTTTATAATTCGGTCCTCGCAAATTAGTTTTCGTGCATTTCAGTCATCTAGTGTGTGTGGGGGAGATCTAAACTTTACGGGTTCGTCGGGTCTTGTAATTTTGAGTACTACTATTACAAGACGAGGTCATTGTATCTTGGGAAATGAGTACTGCAATACCGTTAGTACTAGTGTGGGACATTATCGTTTTAAGGAGAAAGAGTCGAGCTCTTGCCTCGACCATTCAAAACCATCCAAACGTCGTTACTCTGTCCAAATATAAATTACGATAACACTATTATTTGCTATTATTTTTCAACAGGCTTGACTCGCAAAACTTGCTGACCGACTTGAGGCTCTATCAATGTTGACAAAGCCGAGTCAGTCCATTTTACACTTCTAGTTGTGTGAATAGACAGAAGGATGTATATACATGGGTGCATGGGCAAACCAACAGAGCATCCTTATCGTACAAACTAAACTATTTACGTTGTTATTCTAGTCTTAATTGAATTAATTAACAATCTTCTATTTGTGATTTTTGCCTTCGTAAATCAATTTCACTTCTTGGAATGAAATTGAACTCCTGCCCTCTGTGGGCAGAATAAAAAATTTTCTTACTATTGATGTTGCAAGAGAATATTAATGTTATCTTACCACAACAGTATTGAAAAGTTTTATCAAGCCCACAAAGGGTGTTCTATATGTGTGTGTGTGTGTGTGTGTGTGTGTGTGTGTTTGACAGTGATAGCACAAATTTCATCATTTAACAAGAGAATGTTCCCTTCTTGACATTACATCTACACATCAAGCAATCTAACTATTCACTAAGAAAATTTTGGTGTGCAGACAGGACAACACAATAGATAAACTTTTACCTTATTTTCTTCTTCAGTACTATCTAATACTATAGAGTACCTCACCAAACATGGCATGACAAAAGTTTACGAGACAACAAATAGCGGCAAGTCTTTCACGTTGCATATATGTAATCAACCTAAATGGACTATCCATACCACATTACAACAAAAAACTTCTCTCGTAAAATCTCAACATCCATGCACCTCTCGCCATCTCAGATAAATGAGTCCTGCACGGTAATGCGTGTAAGCTCCAGCCACCACAAATACATGAAAAAGTTGGTGACTGTGCCCTGCAATATCAAATTTTCCGGGCATCCACCTCTCGGGAACTCTCATGGCATAAACTAATGCTCCAATACCGTAGAACACCCCCATCAAAATTTCGTACCCTGTTGTGTGGATTGCCTCTGGTTGGTGCCAAAATAAGACGAGCTTGTGCAGAATAGGCGCTACACCAGATACACCCATCCCAGAGAAGAGAGATGCTCGAATCCCACGATATTCGGGCGTTTGGAAAACTGGAAGAAGTGAAACCAAAATCGTCCCGATTCCAAGAAGAGTAATGAACCCAATGTAGAGATTGCAGAAGATTGGATAGCACATGAAAGAATAGTAGACAAGAGGATAAAAGGAAGTTGTAATTAGTGCAGCAATCCCAGCATAGTCAACCCTCAGCATAATGTAAGATAAGCGCTCGGAATGACAAGAAAGCAAGTGGCACGTACTGCTTGCTAACAAGCAAAACATGGCTCCCCCCAAGAAGGCAAAGAACGGCCATCGTGTAATTGGCCTCACCATAACTGGTGATATTAAGCTTGCAACATCATCCTTCATGCTATGCTGCAAACATTAAACAACACAAAATAGATTAGCAAGCGATATAACTTCACCATCGAAGAAATAGCTTGTAACTTTGTAGAGAAGTTAAAAGAAAAAGTTTCAGCGTGATAAACCAATCCACGGAATTTGATGAAACTAAGCAATTGTAGAAGCAAAATAGAACCAGAATCTTAAATTAATAAATTGAGACTTCAAATTTATGTCTGAAAGAAAATACAACTATGGAATCAAAATCTCAAATTCCTTATACGAGCATTGCTTTCAATAATTCAATAGAGAGAAATGCAATGCAAAATGATAATTAAATATATAATGCATATTATGTTAGTCTATCATCAGTATACAGAAAATTTAACACATCTACCATTTGGCAAAAATCTGTGGATTGAAGCTCTTAATGCCCACAAAAATGCAACAATATAAACTTCAATAGTCGCTTGATTGATTTTTTGCCTCTTCTTTTTTTTTTTTAATTTTTTTTTAATTTTTTAATGTGTGTGTGGGTGTGTTTTGTCCTTTGTCAAGAAATTAAATTGTGGAGACAGAATAAGAGACTTAAATTCCCCGTAAAAGACACGCTTTTGATGTAACTCGAGCAGTTTGAAACAACTGGTTTAGTAGCTAAGACCAACGATAATAAACATTCTGCCAAGGAAAGTATAGTTACTATAACAGATCAAGAAATTAGATTAAGGATTATCTGCAGCTTAAACAGAATTGAGATAGATGGGCTCAAAAATGTAAAAAAAGAACTTGTTTGACAGTTGAGAAAGAAGAGATTGGCAGCTACAATTGACAATAGAATTTGGAAAAAAGAATGAAATAAAACTACTAACAAATTGATCTGGCATACCAAGTACTAAAGTTCAACCAGATGTTTATCACTGCACTGCTAGCAAATATACAGATATACAGTCTTTTTTTCACGTCACAAGACTATTAGGTTGCACTAATAGCCCTAAAAATATATAAATTATTGTTTATGAGAGAACTTTAATAGTGACATATATAATATGAGAGGCATGAGATGAATATTATAATTCTCTTTCTTCTCACATTGAAATCTGCAGTGGTGAGTGGACGTATCTCCTATGTTATGAATGAGATTTTATAATGACGTTTTTTTCTTAATACTTTTCTTGTAATTGGAGTTGGGCATAATCCCTGCCATAAGAATAATGTGCACAAGGAAGGAAAAAGTACCAGAACACACACATCAGTGTGATTGCTGTTGGTAAAACGCTCGGGCAAGCAGTTAGAGAGGAGTTCCACAATATACCAATTAGATAAGGATGGTAGATAATCCATTGAAGGCAATGAAATATTTAACTCCCGCTGAAATCTGTGCAAATTAGGCATGTTTGGCAATGATGGGAGACAAGTTCTAAGTTCCATCTGCAATTTATGGAAATCAGCTTTCTTCAGCACCTCAGGCAAGTGTAGGGTGGAAAGGTCCATCACTTTTGGAGAGTTCATAGCAGTGTAAATGGTCAAACAAAGGAACAAGAAGAACCCTAATAAATGCCTGCAAAGGAAAAGTTGCGATTCTTGGTTAAGTAGGATGGAATACCTACGCACCACAGATCACAGAAGTAAACTAAAAAAAATGAAATCAGCTGCACCACCAGCATCTTTATCATAAAAAAAGAGCAGAATTCATCAAAAGAAGCCATATAAATATCAACTCCACTCAAATCAACAAAGCCATATTCCATTTTTATGGGTATGGCAACAAATGACTTATCCGCAAAAGAAAAAAAAAATTATAGATGACTTTCACGAAAAATTAGAACTTGCAAATGTAATCTAAAATTTTAGATTGAACTTGTAAATGTAATCTAAATAAAACATAAAAAAAAAAAAAAAAAAAAAAAAAAAAAAAAAAAAAAAAAAAAAAATGAAGAAGAAGAAATTGTAGAACTTTAGAATGTGTCCCCTTGGCTTAATGCTTTATGAACTTCATTTTTGGCGAGAGAAGGGGAAAAATAGTGTTTGAAAATTGGATTTGGTTGGAAAATACTGGTAGAAACTCGATAGATGTAGTCACATGCTCATCAACCATTTCATCTTGGGCAAGTCCCACCGATCAAATTCCTTCACTTAAAGCCACCAAATTATGCTGAAGAGATCATACATCTTTATTCCATTCCATGATGGCTTTTGATGTACCTAGATGCTTTTTGCCTTTAATACCGACTTGTGACATTGGAGCAGGGAAATATAGCTTCATAATTATGTTCTCGTCTTCTTCTCTGTAAACAGGCAAAATACATAATCCTGGGGCTGGTAGTACAAGGTACCTAATGTAACACATAAATGAGACCTTCATGTAATGGGAGACTAAGGGAAGGATAGAGATCCCAGAGTGTAATGACTCCCTGAGCTCCGTATTAGCTATTTTCTCTACCAGAGTTAAAATGAATTGGGCATCAGTTTGACATCTTATACCAAAGGCAGTGCTACTTTGGCTTGTCAAATATGAACCTTTTGGAGATCCTGCATTCTATCTATAAAGATTCCTTTTGTTTATAAAAACGAGCCCTTATTACATACTCATTTTACACCTAGTGTCCACAGTTCTCTAGTAGCGGTAAATCCAAGATGCTACCATCAACCTCACAGTTAAGTCAACATCTGTAATCCGAACAAAAAGTTATAAAAAAGTAACTTTGAAGATGATGTTTGGTTGTGCTTAAATAAATCAAATTTACTTTTAAGTTAGTTATCTTGCAAAATATAATCTTCAAAATAACTTTTCCTTAACAAAATTTACTTTCTTTCAAAGTCTCTGCTTGCTTTCTTTAAACACAGCCAAAAATGCCCTTAAATTCAGCCTTTTAGCCCTTCTCTTGGACCATTTTTTTTCCACGAAACCTCTTTTTAGATGACAAACAACGTCACAGCTTCTCCGGTGTTCATCTACACTTTCCATCTGTAAGGATTACTTCTGAATGTCATTTCCCTCTTGGAAGCTCTGCCTTGCGGGATCATGGGCCCATTGTGGCGCATTTCCATACAAGTCAGTTTTAATCGTGAGTTCTACCCAACATGTTTGTAGCATCAAATCAAAGGCCTAAATTATATATTAATCGTGCAAACCATGAGCCTCAATAAAAAAATTTTGTGCAAAAGCACATAAAAAAATATATATAATCGAAGATCTGCAATAAAAGTTCCCATCTCGAATAACCAAAATCACAATAATACGTAGGCTAAGAAGCTATATTTTACAAAATCTAAGCAAAATCAGATGCAAGGAACAAAAAATACTTACGTCCAAACATTGAGGGTCTCATTGTGAATTGTGAAAATGCTGAGCAAGGTTTGCTTCAAAGGCCATTCAGATCTATAATGACGGAGAATATACTCATTGTCCTTCAAATATCCAGGCAATGAATGGTACTCCACCAACCGGTACCTCACCTTCTTCCACAATTGCTTCCCTTTCCCTTCCTTTGATGAAGAACACGACCTCGGATCCACATCTGATATACAATGAGATTTCTTTTCCGTAAAATTCCTCTCATTATCAACCATTTTCTGTTCACCAAATCAACTATAAGACACAATTTAAGCACAGGATCTTAATTATATTATTAACTATCAAGAATTGCAAACTAAATTGAGTCATCAAATGGCCTCATTTGATATACAAAAATGATTTCATTCCCGCATAATTCCATCGATTCTTACCCATTTCCTATTTCAATAGATCAACTATTGAACACAATTACAGCACAGGATCACAGTAATGGATAATTATCAATTATTCAAGAAATGACAACTAAAATTGGGCCATCAGATGCCCTCATTTGATATACTAAAAGATTTCATTTTTTCAAAATTCTCCTGATTACTCTTTTTCTTTTCATCACACAGACTACAGAATCACAATTTATATGACTACGTTATCAAGAAATGGCTTCTAAATGGGCACTCAAGAAACTGAGCCAATTAATAATTTCTTGTGCAAATCCACATTTATTTCACACCTCCATATGTCAACTAACAACACGAATGTACCTGACCAGGATGAAGCACAGCCCACAATCCACAACCCAGAAATGTGACGTTATATCACTATATTTATATGATATTTTTTTCTCTTTCCAGCATGTATAACAAGAAGTGGGCAAGAACCAAATTAATTAGCCGCCATATATGTGTGTGTGTAGCTGTCGTGCAAGTAGAGGAAAAGAGATTCCACGGAGAGATGCGAAGATGCTGAGGTGATATTTTATTGGAGATTTTGCTTCAAAATCACCAGCTTCTTGTTCTAAGAAAGTGGAATTGATTGTGACACAAATAACTATCAACCGGATGCAAAGAAGCCTTTTTTCTTCTCAATTTTATTATTTTAAGTTACTTCTTTCCGAGCAGTACTATCTAAAAAATATTCAAAATCATAACGTTGTTTATCTAAGCCTCCATTTCATAAAATTTATAAATTATTTTGAAAATGGTAAAATTTCAATTTTAACCAAGATTTCGATGAACTAACAAATATTATCTATCTATTTATAAATTAAATCGTTTAAATTAAACCTGGTTCGGACTTCATTGTTTTCAAAATGTATTTTTTCTTAAATTCATTTTCAATTAGACATTCTTCCATAAAATAATATTATACATAAATCCAAATTTATTTATTTTTTTAATCTTTTAAACATACGTTCTACCAAAAAATTAGCATTCCAAAATGCATTTTCTTCCAAAATCACATTAAAATATATCCCAAGAAGGGGTTAACTAATTAAATATAACACAACCTTTCAAAATACATTTTTATCTCTATTTTTTTAACCACGCATTATTGAATAAAATAATATTAGATGTAAATTCAAAACGTTTTCTTATTTTTTAACTGTACATTCTCTATCAATTACTTTTTAGACTTTTAATAGGACTCAAACAAGTTCCAAATGTAAAACTGTGAGATACTCCTATCCCCTGTTTGGTGAAAATTAAAGTATAGTTTAAATCAAAATCAACAATTAATTTTAACCACACATATAGCTAAAATCAAAATCAGCAATTAATTTTAACCATACGTTTTATGTGAGGATCATGCTAGATGTACTTAATTTTTTTTACCTAATACTTTACATATACTCACAATAGGGGTGTGGGGATCACATGTTGTGATTATTTTATTCACACGGAGTCCACGTGTTTGTGAGAGTAGGTAAACCAAATTATGTACACTTAAAATTATTCTTTATGTGATCCACAACTTTTCAACTCAACTTTTATCGAAATCTACTAAAAATATTATTTTAATATCTACAGACTCAAGCAATACCACTTAATTTAATCAAAATTGTTTCGAATTCTCTTCATAAATCTATTTGAATTAACAATTCCACCCTCCAAAATTGTCTTGAAGTTAAAAAGTCAAATCATTAAGGGTTATTTTTGGGTGACAGCGGGGTTTTTTCCAATCATTAATTGGAAAGACTAGTATTCAATTAATTTTATATTAAATTAATACATAAGAAAACAAAATAAACATAAAATAACCCCTGTCAATCTCCAAACGGTTCCACCCCCAACAGTAAACACGCTGCCCAACCTTGCAAACTTGAAAAGATGACAAGACTTGAATACCTATTACAATAAATAGATTGCCCACGTGTTGATTCGGCAGGACAATCTTACTTATGACTCCCTCCAAATGTGATCCTTAAAATTCTTTTCAAAATGGATAAGATTAGACTTTTCACTAAGAGTAAGAGAACGGAAGTGTATGATAAATAGACTCTCATAATTCTAAATTTTTATTAACATGGCAAAAACTTATAGAAAAAATTAAAATTTTATGTGAAAATTTAAACTTGTTGATTTGCTCATGAATGTCAAGAAAGAGAGATTATTGAGAGAAATTTCTAAACCATTTTTAGTATAATCAAATTCTACTAACTTTTATTAAGTCTTACCACTTATATATAAAGCAACTAGTTATAGTTGAACTTATTCTGAAATATTTTATAAGTGTTATAAAAATAATATTGTAAGACGTGAGAATGTAAAAAATAATTAACAAAAATTATTTATGTGAAATGAACTTTTGATTCAAATATAGACCAGTTAGTGAAAACAATTTAAATAGTTAAGGAAGTCAATTAGAATAGTCATCCCATTTATTGGAATTGAACATTAAACGAATGTCACCACTTCTTCATATTACTCAATATGCATTGAATATAACAATTGACATTATTTATTAGAGGTACGCATTTTGTCCTCCACCTCCAGCTCCCCCTCCATTGACTTTCTCTATACTTTAACATTCATTTAAAAAATCAATTGGAAGAAAACTATTAAAGCATTCATCTTTTATTTCAAAAAAGATTTGATGAATTTAATTTAGTATCCAATCAAGTGAAATGAATTTGTCAAATGCACATTGATCATAACTAAATAATTGACAAAATAATTTATAATAATATTGTTCAAATTTTTAAATAAATCAAATACATATAGAAAAACGAAAATGTAATGAATTTGTCAAATATAATTAAATAAATTAAATATATATTCAAAAACGAAAAGTAAGGTAACAAGTGTTGGGAATCTACTTATACATGCACATCGGAATTTAAAATAATTTTCGATTCCCACCAAAAATCGCCTTTGTGTTTAGATAGAAATTGTGATAAGATTGTACATTTTCCAGATCTGCAAACTTCTTTGCTTTTCTTTCAATTCCATCAACCTTGATTTGCCACCACAGCTGTCCAATTGTCCAGCCTCCAACGGTGATCCACACAGAGAATAAGATTGCAACTTCTAGGGTTTTCTCTTGTGTCAGCATGAATAATGAAAACCATATGGATCTCAAACCCTAGCTATGTATTTATATAAACCCAAACGGGTTCGGTCCAGTCCGGTCCAATATTTAATTAATCCAATTAATTAAACCCAGTCCGTGAATTAATTAATCCAATTAATTAATTCAGGAATATAAATAACAAATCCAATTAATTAATTCATCTAACGATTGTTAAATTAACCAATTGGCAATTTGAAATCTTCCAATTCTCTTTTGTGTGCGACCCATTAGGTTCCCGACCACGATGCCTAACAACGTGAAATATTATTTTGATCTAATNTTAATTGTCTATTAATTAAATAATAGATCTGTCATTTAATTGCATTAATTATATATAAAAGTATTTATGTTCAAAGTTGATTGAACCTAGGGCATAATACTTACAACGAGTGCATCATATATTTATTTATCATAATCAAATAGTTAACAAAATAATTAATAATAATATTGTTCAAATGATTAATAAATTAAATATATATTGAAAAATGAAAAATATAATATTATAGAAATAATTAAATACATATTAAAAAACTAAAAGTGGGATATTATTGAAATAATTGAATAATAGTAAAGATAGAATCGTCCATTTTATGTTAATCTAAAATATTTTATAGGTGGAATAAAAAAAATATTGAAAGATATGAAAATATAAAAAATAATTAATACAAATTGTTTATGTGAAATGAACTTTTGATTCAAATGAAATAAAAATCAGTTTGTGAAAGTAATTTAAATAGTTGAAGAACTCAATTAGATTAATCCCTTCATTTACCCTTTTGATCTGAACTTACATTCAATGAATATCATCATTTCTTCATATTTGTTTAAAAGAAGTGTTACATGTACATAATTGTCTACATAATGGTGTTTATAATTACACGTGGCACTGGATCCAACTTTTAATTCAAATCTCACACTTGCACATCAACAACCGGATAATTGTCATATCACATTATGGATATGTCATTATGTGCAATAATTATGTACAAATAGAATTTTCCTAACTAATTAGTTGGCAAAATATTTAAGGATAATATTGTTCAAATGATTCAAATGATTAATAAATGAAATACATATTGAAAAATAAAAAGTATGATATTATTAAAATAATTAAATACATATTAGAAAACGAAAAGTGATTTATTATTGAAATAATTGAATAATAGTAATAGAATCGTCCAAAAAATAATTTTCACTTGATGTGATATTTAATTAATTATAGATAACTAAAATTTGGTAAACGATTAAACTCTCTATATAATGACAAAAATTAAAAATAATGATCCAAACTTCTCTAAAACAGAACACTTGGGATTTTTTGTTATTTTTATGTTGATCTCACTTTTTAATCTTCTTGTTGTTGTGCTCAACAATTATGAATTTCACTGTATGATATGAATTTAATTAAAATTTTTATTTTAAGTGGGTGACTTCTATTGAATTCGTGAAGTCTGTTTGATTTCCATTTTTCTCAAAATGCATTTATCTCTCATCTTTCAACCACACATTCTTCATTAAAATAATATTACACGTAAATCAAAAAAATTTCATCCACATATTTTCGATCAATCTACTATTCTAAAATTCATTTTTCCCTAAAAATGGGTGTTAAACACCCTCGTAAGTAACTTTTTATGGATATGTTAAGAATAAATAAAGAAAAATTGGTTAAAAGCCTAGTTAATCAAAGTTTTTGATTAGGATAAATAACACAAAATGTTCATACCTTTCATGTTATTGTGTAAAACGTTTCTACCTTTCATTTTTGGCATTTTTATCTCTATTTCCACATTTCATTACGCAAAAAGTCATTTTCATCAATTTTTTCAATAAAAAGACGATTTTACCCCATATTCACATAAAACAAAAAGAAAAGAATAGAAAAATAAAGAGCTATATTGCAACTATAATCACAAATTTTTAAAAAATAGAAATAAGTCACAAATATATACTTATTTGAAATTTTGGGGTTATAGTTGCAATTAGCCTTTTATTTTTCTTTTCTTTTTTTTCGTTTTGTTATATTTGAATGGGGGGTAAAATTGTCTTTTTTATTGGAAAAATGAATAAAAATGACTTTGTGCGCAATGAAAAGTGAAAATAGGAGTAAAAATGTCAAAAAACAAAATGTATGGACGTTTTGCACAATAACATTAAAAGGAAGGGACGTTTTGTGCTATTTACCCTTTTTGATTAAAATGTGTACACTTAGAGCCCTTTTGACAACCATTATTGTAATTAAAAAAGAAAAAAAGGAATTTTGAATGGTGATTTTAGGAGTTCATGTGATTAAAAAGTATGAAGAAGTTTTTAGTATACATGTAAAATATTTTATTGTGTGAATGTATTGTTGAAAATAATCTTGTAGCAAACTATAAAATAAATCAATACTGGTCAAATAGGCAATTAATATTAAAAGTTCTTAAGGCCTATATTCTATTTCATGATATGTTAAAAGTCCTCATTACCCTTGACTTTATATGTCTAAAAGGTGAGAATAATGCTATTTAACATCAATTGTTGAACATCAATCTAGGTATCAACATATTATAGTGCTTATTAAATGAACCATAATTTTTTCTATTTAATTGAAGCCGTAATTTGACACTACTAGTGCTATCGTTTAAACTGGTATTAAACACCATATATGCTAAATAGCATTAAACAAAGGGTAATTATATCTACACTCCGATTTTTTCTCATCACATTGTATTTTTCCAATATACTAAATTAGTCATAAGCAAAATGATTTAAATAACCAAATTAATGTACACACATATACTTGTTACCTAAATACACCACAAATAAAAATCATAAACACATATATTTACATATACCGTAAATAAAAACACTTAATATTTACACAATCACAAAGATCGTCATTTTTTCTTTTTTCAATTAAAGGTACATTGGAAGACAAAATAATGCGGTCCACTTCCACAACTTATCACGATTTGGTGGCATTCTCCTACTGAAATATTTAGCTACTCATGGTGATAAGTACAAGGTCAAACCTCTTTTGAGAGAAAGATATAAAGTTGAAAATAACTAAGATTAGATCTCTCACGAAAATGGTGAGGCCTTATTTAGTGTCTCTCTTGTACCAAAGAAAAATCCAACCTAGTATGAATATTCTTCGACCATTATCCATTTTATATTCGGGACAAAATAATGCTTGGGCTTTTGAAGAATATATATGCAATGACGGAGTGGAATGAGAACACTACTAAAATCAAACCCGACTTCAATATTTATTGTAGTGTCAAAGATATTTATTGAGGTTGAGGATCCTACCTTCTGGAGATTGACAATGGCGAGAAATGAAAATGGCAATTTTGGAATAACTGTGAGGTGCATTTTTTACAATTAGTTAAGGGTCGTATTTGTAAAATATCTGTGGTCTTTTTAATAAATACGAGATTTAAAATGTGATGTAGTAAAAACAAAAAAATGGTGACAATATATTTAGCCATGTCTAAAATGTAACTATGAAGGTTTATGTTAAAGTAATAGGGCCTCATAACAGGATTTGGGACAGGGTTCGAGGTGGCACCACCTCGGTCCTTGATTTGATGTTTTCATCAAACCAAAAAATCAGATCAAGGGTTCCTGTCGTGACACCTCGGCCCTTGTCACCAGCCTTGTCCCCAGCCCTGTTGCTGTAGCAGGGCTCAACTATGAAAGCTTGAATTCTCTAAATTCTCCAACATGATACCTTCATTCTTCAAAATAACATTTTGAACCCTACTTGCTTCTTTTTCTAATTTCTTTGTATTATCTGTCAATGAACGACTACTCACTTACTGATATAAAAAAGAACCTTATTTACAGTTCTCTCCAAATGAGCAAGATAAAATTTTTCATTGTGAGTAGAAGAACATTTATGTATCTGTACATATTGATTACGTTAAGTTGTTTTTCTTTAAATATATATATTTTTTTGATTTTGTAAATGTTATTTCTCATTATTTTATCTTTTAACACCGTATTATTAGAAATGTAGTTAAAACAGTGAAAATGATACTCTTTCATTTTAAATGGGTAAGTGCCATTTTGTACACATGGCCCTAATTTCAAATCAAGTTAATTGTTCCAATGGTCACTGAACTTATGTTCATATATTTGATTGGCCACTTAACTTTAAAATGTCAAGTTTTTGCCACTGAACTTTGAAAAATGTGAGTTCTGGTCACTGAACTTAGGTCTATGTCTTTGATTGGTCACTGAAGTTTAAAATGTCGAGTTTTGGTCATTGAACTTAGGTCAATGTCTTCAATTGCTCACAGAACTTAGGTTCATATCTTACATTGCTCACTGAAATTTAAAATGTCGAGTTTTGGTCACTTAACTTTGAAATATACCGTACGTTACTCACCAGTATAACTGTTGAATTTTGAAAAATATCGAGTTTACAGTGAATAATTTACAATATTTTTCAAAATTCAGTGAATAATGTATAACATTTCTTAAAGTTCAGTGGCTAAAACTCGTCATTTTAAACTTTAATGAGCAATTGAAAATATGGACCAAAGTTTAGTGACCAAAACTCGACATTTTTCAAAGTCCAGTAGCCAAAACTCGACATTTTAAAGTTTAGTGGCCAATCAAAGACATGAATTTAAGTTCAGTGACCAAAACTCTACATTTTAAAATTCGATGATCAATCAAAGAGATGAACCTAAGTTCAGTGGCCATTGGAAACAATTAACTCTTTCAAATCAAACATCCTAGGTTTTCTTTATAGATATTTTAAGTATTAAAAAGATTTAAGATATTACATTTCACTATCTTGTATTAAATCATTTAATAGAATTTGGGTCAACTTCATTATTAATACTCCCTCTATCCCTTAAGGATAGTCACGTTTCTTTCTTTCTTTCTTTTTTATTTTTTTTTTATTTTTTTTACACTGATTAAGAAAATTTAATTAATATAATTGAAATAATAAATTTTACTATCATTTTCCCTAATATACTCTTACATTAATATAATCAATACTCAAGGTAATTAAATTATTTTGTGATAATAAAGCACATTAAATAGAGGCGTATTATAAAACTAATATGTTAACTACACTCTCAAATAAGAGATAGAACTATAATTTGGGATAGACAAAAAAAGAAAGTAAGATTATATTTACGGGATGGAGGGAGTTTATGAATACTCAATCGCGTGTTATTGTATTAACTTCAATGTAAAATCATTGGACCAAGCATGATTTTTAAATGTAAAAGAAATGTATTTTTATAAATTATAGTCTCATGCGACAGGGAATTAAGAAAAATAGATGTAAAATTGGTGAAATGACACATTTTTGTTTAAAATGGGTAAATGTCGTTTTTGAGAACATGATCTCGATTTCACTCCAAACCTTCTCAGTTATCTTTTAAAACATTTAAGACAATTAAATGAACTAAGGTATTGTGTTTCACTATATTATATTGATAAAATCAATAGAATTTATAGTGTATACATGTTTCACTATGTTGTATTGATAAAATTAATAGAATTTGAGGCAACAAATTGAGGAATTAATCGAATTTGAGTCGACTTCTTTGTTAGTATATGAATACTCAATTGCTTGTAACTGTAACGACTTCAAAGTGATGATTTTGAATTGATCATGATTTTTAAATGTAGTAGGAACATATTTTAATCACTTCTAGACTCATATGAGAGGGCAAAAAGGGAAAAAAGTGAATTGGCGAAAACGACACCCTATCGTTTAAAATGTGTAAGTATCATTTTAGTTCACATTTCTCAATTGCAGGCCAAATAGTCTCGATTATCTTTGAAAACATCGAAACAATTAAACAATTAAAATACCGATGATTTTTGGAGCGAAATCAAATTTTTAACTTGAACTTTATCATATTCGTCTAGATAAGATAGCAAAACTTAGTACCTTATCTATGATGTTTCAAAATATGATCAACGAGTTTTGAAGTGAAATCAAGAGCCCATGCTAAAAAATGGCATCCATCTGATTTAAACGAATTGGCATCATTTTACTGTTTTATAGCTGTTTAACTTTATATTCCCACGCATGATCTTGCGTAGCAACACTACATTTGGAACGAAGTTAGCTTAAATTCTATTAACTAAAAATAGAAATTAGAAGTTCAAAAATTTCAACTCATTGTATCATACCATCATATTACAAAGAATATTAGACATAATCTACCTCTTCTTCAGAAGAAAAAATATCAATCACCATTTCAAGAAAAAAAAACAAAAAACAAAAAAAAAAAAACCAAAAAACCAAAAAGAAAAAACCACTAGACAAGCATCAGATCAAGCATGATAACAAATGCAAAATAAGCAATTATATTCATGGTCATTTAATTGCTGGATTTTTCATTGGTGAAAGCTTTGTTAGCTAACCTTGAGTAAAATGATAATCTATTCTTATTACTTTATATTATAATGACAGGGTGTCATTTCCATAATTACAATCCACCATTTAAGTTAAGAATACTGCAAAACTCTATCCAAATATTGAAGCAACGAAAATGTCATTTGTACATAACTATTCATTTCACAGAACTTTGCCAATCACATTCGCGGGCCCTTGTTGTAGTTAAAAAATTGGCAGCAAATCACCCAGGCCCCACCAAAGCAACACGTGTTGGAGACGATTTATAAAAAGGGCAATGTAAAAGTTGATTTTTGATATATTTGTTTGATCAATTTTAACCCGCAAGAGCGTGATCAAAATACAAATTTATATGAATGGAAATTTGGACAGAGTTTCGGTATAAAGATTACGCAAAACAAGGATTAAGAAGGAGTAGAAATAGAAAATAATCCATGGCGAGACGTTATCTTTTTCCTTAAGACAAATTGCCCCGCTACTGTGCTCACGGTGAATGACACTTGTTTGCCAAGATACAATGGATTCACAACTTGTGATAGCAGCACTTCAAACCATAAGAAACCGACGAACTTTTGACAGAATTTTTCCTCTACAAAGGAAATGTATGAAATGCTATTGAATTAGAAAGGAGAGAATTGTAAGAGGAGAATGAATGCTCAATGCAATTGGTGTACCCAAAATCATGTCCATAGGGTTCTATTTATAGATATAGAAATGGTGCAAATGAAGTAGTGTGGGCCAAAACATGCATCCTTTTAAAAAAGTTGTAACACTTGGCCAAAACCTGCATCCTTTTGAAAAGTTGCAACACTTCCTTTCTTCCAACTTTGGTCCGCAATTTTTCATTCATCCGGAATTGATTTCGAGATTCCAAATATATTACAACGATTTACTCGACGAGTAGAATAAGTTGGTCTATTTACTTTTATAATTTGACCATCGGATTAAGTCCAAATATTTGATCGAAGTTGACACGTAGTCACACCTTTTCATTTCCCACTTTTACATACCTTTTCATTTTCCAATTTTTGGTTAATAATTTGAACAAATTCTTACAATCCCCCACATGAATGGAAATTCGGGTACGCATATGCAAATGCGATGATATGATGCAATGTAGAGAGGGTGCTAAAAAATACTGCATCAGGGTTGCTTTTGGCCTTGAACCTCTCTTAGTGAAATACTATCGGACTTACTCGGCTAATTGGTGAACCATAGGTCTTGAACCACTCAACCTTTAGTGTAAATCAAGATAACAATACTCACACAATATCTTCCTTACTATGTACTTAGTTCTCATGACTTGGTTCATTTTGGCCCTGAACCCTTCTTGGTTTCATAAGTGTTTAGAGAATTTAAACCTTAAATAATTCTTATCGAAGTGGCTCCACTTCACACTTACATCGGTGACCTCATATTAAGAGTATTCTGCCCTACTCCACTTGACTTAATCAAGATATATGAATCATTAAAAGATAATCTTAGCCTCTATTCGCTCTGTAGAAAGCATTTTAGTATCATAGGAATGAGTTAGGAATTCTAATTTCCTAAGTGCTTCATGAAATTTTCACAACTTAGTTGTCCCTTTGAGCCAAGATCTTGGGATCTCCAGTCAACAAGGTAGGGTTACCATTGCAAAAACTCTTACGTAGTAGGCTTTAATCACATTCCTCTCGATAGGCAACGCATTTGGTCTCTAGGCAAACTTTTCGTAAGTGGATCCGCAATATTCTCATTTGATTTCACATAATCTATGGAGATAACGCCATTTGAGATCAGTTGCTTAATGGTGTTGTGTCTACGATGAATATGTCTAGACTTACCATTATACATGCTGCTTCGAGCCCTTCTAATTGCTGATTGACTATCACAATGTACACTTATCGCAAGTACTAGCTTGGGCCAATATGGAACATCTTCTAAGAAATTTTGAAGCAATTCCGCTTCTTCTCCAGCTTTGTCCAAAGCAATAAACTCAGATTCCATCGTTGATCGAGGTATGCACGTTTTCTTTGTTGATTTCCATGATACAACAGCTCCACCAATGGTGAATACATAACCACTAGTGGACTTGGAATCCTTCATATCGGATATCTAATTCGCATCACAATATCCTTCTAGTACCGTAGGATATTTTGTGAAGTGTAATTCATAGGTTAAAGTATACTTTACCTTAGAACCCTCGTCAAAGCCTTCCAATGATCACGATTGGATTACTTGTAAATCTACTAAATTTATTCACCACAAAATCAATATCCGGTCGAGTGTAGTTTGTAATATACATAAGACTGCCAATTATTTGTGAATACCTTAGTTGTGATATGCTTTCTCCCGTATTCTTGAATAAGTGCATACTCGGATCAAGAGGAGTTCTCGCAAGATTTTCCTCAAACACGTCAAACTTTTTAAGTACTTTTTTTATGTAGTGAGATTGTGAAAGTACAATTTCATCCTGTGTTCTAGAGATTTTAATCCCTAGGATTACATCTGCCACACCTATATCTTTCATATCGAAATGCTTTGTTATCATCTTTTTGGAGTTAAATAACATTTCGTGACTACTGCCCACTATTAACATGTCGTCCACATATAAACATACAATTACATAGGCATATGGTGTATGTTTAATATATACACATTTGTCATATTCGTTGATCTTGAACCCATTTGACAACATTATTTTGTCAAACTTTTGGTGCCATTATTTAGGAGCTTGTTTTAATCCATACAAAGACTTAACAAGTTTACACACTTTGTGTTTTTGGTTAGGAGAAACGAATCTTTCAGGTTGCTTCATGTAAATCTCCTCTTCTAACTCACCGTTTAGGAATGCTATTTTTACATCCATTTGATGAATCTCAAGATTGTGTATTACCGCAATTGCAATTAACAACCTTATTGACGTGATTCTAGTCACAGGTGAGTAGGTATCAAAGAAATCAAGTCATTCTTTTTGTTTATATCCTTTAGCAACCAATCTAGCCTTATATTTATAAATGGAACCGTCAGTTTTCAATTTCTTTTTGAAAATCCATTTGCATTCTAAAGGCATGTTACCGGGAGATAAATAAACCAATTCCCATGTATCGTTTTGCATTATAGAATCTATCTCATTATTGATAGATTCTTTCCAATGCGGTACTTCCGGTGTAGAAATTGTTTCATCGGAAGTCTTTGGATCATCCTCTATCATTAGGTTAGAAAATCTGGGCCAAACGTTTTGAAAGTCTTAGCCCTTTTACTACGCCTTAGTTTTTCCTCATTTGAAGTTCCATTGGTAGTTTCATATGTTCTCTTGTTAGAACTCGTATTTTTCTTATCTTTGCAAGGAAAAATATTTTCAAAGAATGTCCCATTTCTTAGTTCAATAATGATCCCTTCGTATACGTCTTGTATTTCGAATTTGTGTACAAGAAATATATATTCACTACTATTATTGGCGTATCCAATAAATATGCAATCTATCGTTTTAGGACCGATTTTCACTTGTTTATGCTTAGGTACCTCAACCTTAGTCAAACACCCCCACACTTTCAAGTATTGGTAGGATGGAAGATGACATTTTTATAGTTCATATGGTGTCTCTTCCATTTTCTTAAGAGATATTTTATTAAGAAAACTATTTGCCGTTAAAATAGCTTCTCCCACATATTCTGTGGTAAACCCGAACTTATTAACATGGCATTCATCATTTCTTTAAGTGTTCGATTTTTGCATTCTGCAACACTATTTGATTGAGGAGAGTAAGGTGTCGTTGTTTGATGAACAATTTCATGTTCAGAACAAAAGTCTTCAAACGGTGCTCCATATTCACCTCCTCTATCACTACGAATATTTTTTATTCGTTTTTCAAGTTGTGTTTCAACTTCAGCCTTATAGGTTTTGAATGCATCTAAATCTTCGTCTTTACTTCTCAAAGGAAAGACATAGCAAAACTTTGTACAATCATCAATAAATGTCATAAAGTATTTCTTACCACCTTAAATTTGTACAAATTTTAGATCGCATATATCGCTATGGATCAATTCAAGAGGGGTTGTGTTCCTTTGTATTGAATGGAACGGTGTTTTAGCCAATTTTGCTTCAACACATATTTCACATTTATGATTAAGATTGATTTTATGCGCCTAAATTAAACTTTAATTCATCAATTTGCGCAACGATTTGTAATTCACATGTCCTAATCGACTATGCCACAAACATGAAGACTCAAACAAGTAAACGAAATTTATAATTTTATTCATAATGACTTGCTTCGGTACAATTGTAAGAATGTTCAACTTGAACATTCCATCACACATGTATCCTTTCCCTACATATTTCTCATTCTTAGACAACACAAATTTATCGGATACAAATACAAATTTAAAACCATTCTTGCTAAGTAGAGACCCAGACACTAAATTCTTTCTTATATCGGTACATGTAGGACATTGTTGAGGACGAGTTCTTTCCCGGATGTCATCTTCAAAGTGACTTTGCATTGTCCTTCAACTTTGGAACTTGCAGAATTTTTCATGTATAGTTGTTCCCCATTCAATTCTTGATAGTTGGAGAACATCCCCTTGTCCACACACACATGGCAGGTAGCGCCGATATCAATCCATCATTCTCTAGTATTTTCAATCATGTTGCATTCGGACATTACTGCAGATAAACTCATTTCTTGCAATCCATCAGATAGAGTGTTATTTGCAACCATGTGAGTTTGAGCATTCTTCTTTGGCTTTCGACATTCACTTGAACGATGTCCAGCCTTGTCACAGTTATAACAATTTCCTTTGACCTTCTTAGCTTTCTTGGAATTGTCTCTTCGCGGTGCATAATTAGATGCCTTTCGTTTCTTGTTTGTTACCTTTGGTTCCATTTCAACAAAATTTGCACCATCTTGATCAACCGGCCTTCATTCTATTTTCCAATTGTCCTCTTCAATCCTCAAGCGTACAATCAATTCTTCCAAATTCATTTCCTTGCGTTTGTACTTGAGGTAATTTTTGAAATCTCTCCACATAGGAGGGAGTTTCTCAATAATGGCAGCCACATGGAATGATTCACTCAATTCCATTTTCTCGACGTGGATGTCGTGCAACAAGACTTGAATATCTTGCACTTGGCTAATTATTGTTTTGAAATCCATTATCTTGTAGTCCAAAAATTTACCAACAATGAACTTCTTTGTTCCGGCATCCTCGATCTTGTATTTTGTTTCCAAAGAATCCCATAGTTCCTTGGCTGATTCCTTTGAACTATACACCATTTATAGTGTATTATCTAATGTGTTTAGTAAATAGTTCTTGCATAGGAAGTTCGAGTGTTTCCATGCATTCAAAGCAATAATTGATTCACGATTATTTTCTCCTTCTTATACAGCCGGTGCAGTTTCCTTTAGAAATTTAGCCAAATTAAGAGTGGTGAGATAAAATAACATCTTTCGTTGCCACCTCTTGAAGTCTACTTCTGCAAATTTTTTCGACTTTTCCCCATATGGGAGAGTAGTATTATGCAACAGTATAGCCACGGTGGTACCACATTATTGGAACCATTTTGACTTGATGAAGTCCCGATGCTAGTCATTTCTGTTACACAAACAGAAGTTCAACAAAATGATGATAATATCGGTGGAGGAATAGTACACAAATCACTATTTAAACAAAGTAATGTTTGTCCACAACCAACCACAAAGACACAAATTTATCTTAAGATTGTTGGAGACGATTTATAAAAAAGGTTATGTAAGTGTTGCTTTTTGATATATTTGTTTGACCAGTTTTAACCCGCAAGAGCGTGATCAAAAAAATTTATATGAATGAAAATTTGGACAGAGTTTCGGTATAAAGATTATGCAAAATAAGGATTAAGAAGGAGTAGAAATAGAGAATAATCCAAGGTGAGACATTATCTCTTTCCTTAAGATAAATTACCCCGCTACAGTGCTCACAGTGAATGATATTTGTCTCCCAATATACAATGGATTCACAACTTATGGTAACAGCACTTCAAACTACAAGAAACCGACGAACTTTTGACAAAATTTCCCCTCTACAAAGGAAATGTATGAAATGTTATGGAATTAGAAAGAAGAGAATTGTAAGAGGAGAATGAATGCTAAATGCAATTGGTGTATCCAAAATCATGTCCATGGGGTTCTATTTATAGATGTCGAAAGGGTGAAAAGGAAGTAGTGTGAGCCAAAACATGCATCATTTTAAAAAAGTTGCAACACTTGACCAAAACCTGCATCCTTTCGAAAAGTTGCAACACTTCATTTCTTCCAACTTTGATTCGCAATTTCTCATTCATCCGGAATTGGTTTCGAGATTCCAAATATACCACGACGATTTACTCGACGAGTAAAATAAGTTGGTCTATTTATTTTTGTAATTTGACTATCTGATCAAGTCTGAATATTTGGTCGAAGTTGACACATAGTCACACCTTTTCATTTTCCACTTTTACATACCTTTTCATTTTCCAATTTTTGGTTAATAATTTGAACCAATTCCTAAAGCACGTCCCTTGAAGCAATGACACACTCTTCAAACTCGAAAAACAGATGAATAAATAAATAACAAGGACTTGAAAAAATCTTCTAAAAATTTTTATGAAGTAAATTTCAGTAGTTTAACCAACTCTATAATGCCAAAACTATCAAATTAGATTGAGAAGGTGGGATTACATCGAATGTTAAAAAATTCATTTGTCCTTCGATAACTTCTTCCTTATAACCACCACTCCCTGAACAGAAGTTTCTATTCCCAGTTGATTTTGCAGTAAGACTGTTTATGTCTAGTTTCTGTAAACTTTTTTCAAATGGTTTGCTTCTTCCGATAGCTTTCCAAGTAGGATGCTTACAACTAGCCATGCGAAATTCAAAGAAAACATGTTAGAAGTAAGTCATGCATTGTTTTACTTATCTCTTTAGCGTTTTTCGAACTCTAAGGGTGGGTTCAGCTTACTGTTTTAAGTTTTTCAAAACACTGAAAATGTGTTTGATATGATATTTCTGAAAAATTATTTTAGAAAATAAAGATAAATTTATAATATAAACCTAACACGTATTTTTGTCATTTTGAGTGTTTTAAGTGAAAATTCTAAAAATATTCATAACATGGAAAACAAATGTTTAAATAAAATTTTATTTAAATTAAATTTTAAAAATTACAATTTTAAAAAGTAAAAATATAAAATTCTAACAAATAAAATTAGTAAATTTAAAATTTAAAATTCAAGAAAAATAAATTCACAAAATAAAAATAAAAATTTGTAAAAAATAACATTATAAAAAAAGATCTAGAAAAATATAATTATAAAAATAAAAAATAAAAATAGATCAAGCTCTTAATGATTATTTTCACAAAATTCTAAAGAATTAAATATATAAACATTGATAGAATATTCACAGTCCACATCAATAATTTTTATTTTATTTCCTAAAACTTAATTTATTATTTATTTTTATTTTACTTTTGAAGTGAGAAAAATATTGTAAGATTCAACAACTTTAAAATTACTTGATAATGTATTAACATAAAATTGTTTTGTTTTTACTAAATAATCAAATTTTATTGAATAAAACATCATAAAATAATTTTTCAAAATTTCAAACAAAAATTGTTTTCTACTTTTCTATTTTGAGAAATAATTTTTCAAGATGACAACCCAAATACGTTTTTAACAATATTAAAACAAACCCTGAAAATTGAAAACTAAAAATGAACACAAAACTCAAAATTGAAAATTGAAATAGAGATAGAAATCAAAAGGACCCTAACTATTCCATGATGTAAGATTTTCAATCGAAATCGCAGATCTGAAATTGCCAATGCAGCTTGAAGAATAACAAAAAAGCTATAAAATAGGACAGTTTCTTGATCAGACGATGATGGATTTATAGATTCATTAGTAGATAGAACAATTGGAGAAATGGATGTAAAATTCTTGAACTTTCAGAGAACATATGAATTTATTTTCAGAGTTAAAGGATTCTGAATAATGGATTTTTTCAAATATGAATCTTGAAATTAGTAGGCAGGTGAATGACGGGAAAGAGGAAGCTCTCAGAGTTTTCATGGTTGGCAAGTTTTTTAATTTAATTTAATTTTTTATTTTATTATTATTTTTTATTTTGAATAATGCTACTTGTAAAAAATTATTTACAAATTGTGTATAGAGAAAAAAAAGTTTGAAAGAAAGAGGAAAAAAGAGAGAGAAT
This sequence comes from Olea europaea var. sylvestris, assembly GCF_002742605.1. Classification (NCBI taxonomy): domain Eukaryota; kingdom Viridiplantae; phylum Streptophyta; class Magnoliopsida; order Lamiales; family Oleaceae; genus Olea; species Olea europaea. The sequence continues at coordinate 28,072 of NW_019245410.1, read as the reverse complement.
GAAATCTATTAAATTATAATATAATGATATGTCATCGATCTGTACACATCAGTAAATAATTATGCACAAATAACATTACTCTTTTTCTGGTACAGTAATTTCCTTTAATTTCAAGTTGACTAAAGCGAGATTTGGTTAAAGTATGCAATGGTCATGGTGGAGGTGGAGGTGGAGGTGGAGGTGGCGTGGAAATGTAAAAGTCAAAATTGTTGTAGTGACCCAAGAATTGTAAAGTTCCATGGCAAGAATGGTGATGAAGCCTACGAAGGAACTTGAGAATTTTCAATTGTGCAAGAAATCAGATTTCTTGTTTGGGTTATTTGTTTAAGGTACGTACTTTTGATATTCCATATTTATTATATTAAAAGATTTTTTTTTTAATTCCTATTTCTTGGTTAAAGGTTAAATATATAAAGTGAAAAAGTAAAGACTCTATTTGACCTAAATCACAGATTAATAAAAGATTTTCATAAACTTGTATAGACTTTTATTAAAGACTTTGACTTTTATTTTGTAAAAAAAGAAGAAGGTTAAAGCTAAATGTATATATAATGTAATAGTTTTTTTTGAACAACTTCTTGCATATCCAAATCATCCATAAAACATGTAATTAAGAATGCTAAATAACCTATATACTAAAAACAATTAACATTCAGTTGTTATAGTAACCCTCTATGTATTAACATTATCTCTTTCTTGTTCTTGACTCTAAAAACGGATCGAAGTCTTCTTCTTTTCTAATGATGAAGATGAAAAAAACTTCATTATCAAGTTCAACATGAAGTTCATCAAAATGATACTCTCTAGGAAGAAAATTTTGTAATCCTACACAAGCAAACATTAGCTCCACTTGTATTTGAACCATGATATAAATAATACCAAATATCCTCTCAATTACATTTCTCAAGGAAGGAAGGAGAAGATTAAACTTCTTCTCTGCATTTTTAGGATCATGATCTTGACAAGCAAAATCTTGAAAATGATAATGGACATGTTGCAGTGAGCTAAAATTAACGTCAATTTGAAAATCCACAATCTACCAAAAAATATTTACCAAGAGAGTTGGCTTGCACGTGAACAACCTTTTGTTGGACATAAGTCGAGTCAGTTCGATTCGCTAGTGGAGTGAGCTAACAAGTTGTTCATCCCATTTAACACCCTATCTTCTACTATGTAATTTCACTTGAGGCTAATCAACAAGGGTCGCCCATTTAACCTTCAAATGTATGATGGGGTTTTCCTTTTTTTTCCCAATTAAATATGCATTAGTAAAAATACAGGTCCCACAATAAAATCGACCGTGAGAATCATGTTACAAGGTTTTACGCTTGAGGCTAATCAACAAGGGTTGCCCATGTCAAACGAAATATTGAAAGCAAGAATTTTAAACAACATGAAACATTTTCTTAAGAAAACTTTTCTAACTTGACTTCGCGAGAGTAATGGGTTAAGTTGGTGGCATTGTTGGAATTGTTGGCACATGCTTCTCAATATTGACTAGTGAGACGCATTTGCAAGACACGTGCTATAGTGTGGTTGGTTATATAATAATGTAGATAAAAAAATACAAAAATATATAACTACTGGAAAATGAACAAATGCAAAAATATATAATGTACAACAATGAGAGGTATGTGTATAGATAGATGGTATTAGCAAACTAAAATATCTGCAATGCACATACATTCAAACATGTTATTGTGATGATAAGTTTTACCTGAAAACAACTTTGTGCCCATTACTGATTTGATAGAAATCCAGAATAGTTTTTTAAAGCACGGTAGAATAGTATTCCTTTAGCACTATGAAAAATTATAATTGTGAAAGATATATTGTAAAATAATTTCAAATTAGTACCTTATAATGCCATTATCCTCCCCATTTGCTAAAAGCTTGAATAAAGATTCAATCATCTCCACCTTTGAAGATTGGGTTTGCATAGATGCCCTCTACCTTGATATCGGTGGCCAAAGTTGAGATCCTACAACATGGACAAAATAAATTGATGCAGTGTTGCATATCTAGAATGTGGTGACAGAGTATTGCAAACAATTATATAGGCATCAAAAATTATAGCAGCAATGGCTAGGATGTCTGATTGACAAGGACACCCATGTGAGACATCCATTCCTAAGATCATTGTTGGTGTATCCTTGATGAGGGGAATGCCACGAGAATGATTTATTGCTAACAATAAATTGATCTTCATTAGCTACAAAGGAAATTGGCGAAAAATCAAACATAAAATATGATTAAACCGAAAGCAAAACATGATTAGTTTTTAGAAGTTTTGATTGATATTACCTTGGATTCGATTTTAAGAAGCACATTTGTAAGGTATTGTTCATTGATTTTAATAGGAGAAATGCATTGGATAACAATACCCAATCTATTTAGATAATTTTTCTTCTAAGGACCTATATGTTATTAGCAGTGTTTTTTTTTTTGTTTTTTTTTATTTGAATATAAAAAGGCAATGTGTGATTAGTAAGAAACAATATAAACTTACTAATATGAGACAAAAGTTTGATACCATAAATATCATAATCACTCTGTTCCGCCAAGGCACAAGGAAGAAACTTAAGTGAGTCAGGTAACTTCTTCATAAGTCATTCAATCATCTTTTCTACACGTATCACAGGCCCAACTATTCTAGATCGAGAATCTTTCTCAATTAATATGCGTGGAAGTTCAATATGCTGAATCGACCAACTGAAAAATAGAATGGACTATGTACGAAGTCAGATAACGATTTAAAAGTTCATAAACTTTTCACAAAAAGCTTACATGCAAATCTCTCTCAAAAATTGCACAATAAAATTGACAAGAGGGATAAATAAATAACTCAACACGCTTTATGTTCGACATACATCACGTCTCTCTTGCAATGTTTAATGTAATTTGAACTTCTAGAAATTTATCTTTCTTAATAATGCTTCTTGTATTGTTTACAATTTTATCTATTTATTTCTTATGTATAAGTCTAAGGTCAATTGTTTTCCTCTATACTTCTATTTTAGTTTTCGTGATAATACAATAGTTTGCGGCCTATACCTTGCAATATTGTGTAGCCATGTTGAACCCGCTGATTTCCAACAACATATTCACAGCCTGATCTAAACATGATATAGCCTCTACAAAACCCCAGAAAACAATACATTCTGCCAGCAACTTCTAAGCATGCATAAATTATATGTTTCAAGTCATTTCTCATTACTTTTAGTACAAAACTCATAGGCCATATCTATATTCATCACAATCATATGAAGATAATGCATACGTTTGGGGGATTTCTTCTTATTGCAATTTGCTGCATCCACTATCCATTTATTGTAAAGTCTCGCTCTACAATTTCTCGAGTGTATTTAGTCCTTCTCATCACATTCCACAGGTTTCTTGGGATAAAAAAATCAAGGGTTGAAATTTTATTAAACTTAAATTTTATAAACTTTACATAAGTACCAAGATCTCCATGTTAAATCACCAAGAAAAATAATTAATGCAAAACATACCTTGATTCTTTGATTTGTATCTTGAATAATGAAACTTGAAGCTTGAATTACAATCCTTGAATCTTGACTTTTAGATCTGTAGTCTTGATTCTTGATTATGGATTCTTAAATTTTCTTCTTGATTCTTCGATTCTTTTATGTGTGTTTTGGATCTTTTTTCTTTAATATGCTATCTGTATTAATTATTATATTGATGGGATGACACAGAAAATGAGAAATCGCATATGAATTAGAGATCATAACCATATATATTTTTCATATGTATTTCGTCTATCATAAAATACAATTATAAAGGAATTTGGTCTCTACACATATAATTCGATTCACACTTTATTTAGATGTTCATAGCCCAATTACTTAATTTTTTATTAGATCATTTTAATTTAGGATTAAAGTTAAGATATCATTTATACACAATTACTTACATATGTAGGCCCATATGACAAATTAGTATTTTTTTTTCAACAATATCCCACTTTGGCCACATGTGTTACTTATAAAATGTATATAACTTTAGAAGCTCAAAACTTTTGCTATTATAACCAATAGGTATCTTTGAACAGTCTTGTTCATCAATCATGTTAATATATGATCAAAACAGTCTTCGATACAAGCATCATAACTAAACCCTCAATGATCACGTATATCAATACAATTAAATTTGATATATATCAAGTGTGGATGTGTAATATGAAAATTACATATAATGTGATCCAAACATGTCCATTTCCAAATAGTTCTACCTTATTCTTTAATACCTTATAATTTAATGCGATCAAACCAAAGACTTTAATTAGGGTGAAATTTGAAGTAAATATTTTATTACTAAAATAAACTTGAATGTGCACAAATAAAAAAAAATCATGTGTCCAAAAGAGAAGACATCCAATATTAAAAACACCCACTAAACTAGCATATTATCAAAATATAAAATACCCATGTGAGCAGTGTGCTCATGAAAGAAATTGGTGGTAGCCATTTAATAAATAAATTTATCATTATGGAATTTGTCCCAATATGTTCTATAGTGATTTGACCGCTCTAAATCTTTCTTTAACAACTCAAAATTTGACATCTATAAACTTAGACTTTGTTGAACTCCTATTGTTTTGAATACAAGACTGCTAACTTATTGTCACAAAATAATTAAGTGATCTTTCAATTTCATCCAAATTTTGCAGTCCAGTGATAAAATTTCGCAGCCATAATCCCTGATTTGATGCTTCATAAGTACAAACTCCGCTATCATGGTTGAAGAAGCTATGTGTGTCTACTTAACACTCTTCCAGCATATAGCTTCTCTAGTATGTAGGAAGAAATTACCTAATATAGATCTCCTATATCTTGACATCTAGCAAAATTAGAATCAGAATAATCAATGATCTCCAATTGGTCAATTTTCCTGTGTGTGAGCATGTAATATTTTCTTCTTTATAAATACCGCAAAACTCACTTGGCTGTCGTTCAATGATTTATTCCAGGGTTACTTAAATATATGTTTAACATTCCAACAATGAATGCTATATTTGGACGTGTGCATACCTGAGCATACATCAAACTCCCGATTGCTGAAGCATACAGAATTTTCTGCATTTTTTTTTCAAGGTCATTCTTGGGGCATTGATTGAGATTGAATTTGTCTCCTTTAGAAATAGGGTTATCTCATAATTTGCAATCCTTCATGCTATATCTATTAAATACCTTATCGATATAGCTCTTTTGTGATAATCAAATAATACAATCGAGAACAATCCCGGTGTATCTCTATTACTAATACAAAAGAGGCATGACTAAGATTTTTCATTTCAAAATTTTTTGATAGAAATCTCTTAGTTTCGTACAATAAACATAGATATTTGCAAGCAAGTAGTATGTTGTCGACATATAATACCAGGAAATATACTTACTCCCACTAAACTTATGATATACACAATCATCAACTACATTTATATCAAAATCAAACGAGATAATTACTTGATGAAAATTATGATACCATTAACGGGAAGCTTACTCAAGCCCATGGATGGATTTCTTTAATTCTCAAACAATTTTCTTTAGGTCTCTTCACACAAAGGTTTTCGGTTGCACCATATAAATTGAGAAATGTAGTCTTTATATTCATTTGATGTAGCTCAAGATTAAAATATGCCACAAGTGTCATAATAGTTTCAAAAGAGTCTTTTGTTGAAGTCGGAGAGATTAATATCTCTTTGGAATCAATGTCTTCCCTTTCAATAAAGCTCTTTGCAATAAGACGAGCCATATAAATATATAGACACACACACACACACACAATACCCTTCGGATCCCTCTTCGTTTTAAATATTCATTTGTAACTGATGGGTTTCATACCTTCAGACAATCAAACAAGTTCCCAAACATCAATGTCTTTTATAAACTTTATTTCCTCATTCATGGCACCAATTCACTTTTGAGAATTATCACTTTGCATTGCTTGATTAAAGTTGATTGGATTTTCTTCCATCAATCCAATGTCATCCTCATGTTCTTGAAGAAATATAAAGTCATCCAAAATTGTATTTCTCCTTTTTCTAGTGGATCTCCATAATGCATTTGTTCTTGAGATTATTGAGTTTGTTCTTCTTAACAATCTCTTGACTGTGTATAGTGTTTTGGAATATTGTCTTTATCCGAAATTACTTTTAGAACAAGATCTGAAGTAAGAATTTGTTCGTGATCCTGATTGTTGTTAATTACAACAGAAGGATATTTATATATTCCTCATCAAAGATATAATCTCTAACCTTATCTCCCCCGCAAACTCTACATCTTCAAAAAATTGGGCATTTTCGTTTTCAAAAATTGACTTTGTAGTGTGATCATAAAATTTATATCCCCCCTTAACCTCTTTATGTATCCAATGAAATAACAACTAATAGTTTCAAAATCCAATTTGTTTTCATTAGGCCTGTAAGGCCTTGCCTCAGCTAAATAATCCCAAATGTACAAATGATGAACAAACAAGGCTTCTTGCTTGTCCAAAGTTCATAAGGAATTTCAATAGTTCTTTACTTGGACTATATTGAGAATGCCGCAGTTTTTAATGCATCTCCCCAGAGCGATTCTGGGAATATGGAATGATTAATTATACTCCTTACCATATCCCTTAGTGTTCTGTTTGTTTTTCAGCAACATCGTTCATGCTAAG
>NW_019245410.1:15373-18601 GCF_002742605.1 Olea europaea var. sylvestris | reverse complement strand
AAAAAAATATAAAAAGATCGCAGTTTATTTTAGTTTGAAACTGAGACAGTTGTTATTCCATTATTATATCCCCTAAAGCTTTGAATAATATTCGTTTCTTACCTCTTAATTAGTGCACAGGACTCTCTATGTGAGCTTTATTCTCTGTTTTTCTGCAGGTGTAACGTTGGATCATACTTTAACTGATTATAATCGAGACTCCTTGGAAATGGGCCCTCCAAAGAACAGGTGGACAGAAACAGAAGAAGCAGCTTTTAAGGCTGGCATGGCCAAGCATGGCATAGGAAAATGGAGTGAGATACTGAAAGACCCAGAATTTAAGATCGTCTTGAGTTCACGTACAAATGTGAACCTTAAGGTATAAATTCTAAGTCTCATCGTCAATTTTTCTTTTCTTCAAAATAAAAGTCAACATTCTAGTGTGAGCGCCCACATTTTGATTGAGCACGATTACACTATTGACGAGTTACTTCGAAAGTTCATTTTTGTTTGGGTCTCATTCACTTTTGTTGACTGGACAGGATAAATGGCGGAACATGAATATGATGGCAAGTGGTTCGGGGTCTCAGTACAAGGCTAGTACTTTATCTAAAAACAATCAGAAGACTTCCAATGATGATGGAAATTCTGTGGCTCCTGGCATGGTAACCAAGAATGATAAAGAAGCTCTGCCTCTGGCAGTATATGGTGAAACACCAGAGGAGACCAGTTCTAAAACACAAATTTCCAGGTTGAATAATATCATCATTTAATATCACAGTTTTGTGTTATTTACTTTCGTTCCAGTAGCAAATTCAGACTCTTCCTTTTGAAATTACATGTTATGGCAGATAGTTAAACTGCTCAAAAATTATTATGAAATATCTATCCTCATAATTTTTATGTCTGTTAGTTTTAGATTAGACATCTCAATATATATGTTTAGTGATGAGATGTTTTGGGGCTGACTTTCTTTAATATAGGTTAGATGATCTTATATTAGAGGCTATAACCAAGCTGAAGGAGCCTCATGGATCTAATCGGGCGGCAATTATGCAGTACATAGTGGTAATTTCAATCGTGGTTTTAACTTTTATTTATCTGAAATGTTTTGGAGGAATGGAAGTGGACACTTCACAGAAGGTGACCAAAATCATTTCGGAAATGCAGTGGAGAACTTGTGAAATTTTCCCTTCAAAATAATGTCTCTTTCAACATATAAAGAAGAAAACGTGTATTTATGATATAAATATAGCTGGCATTGATTTGCACTTAATGTAAAATTGGTTTTGTTCAAAATCTTGATGATACAAAATACCTTCTATTCCATTTCAGTGTCCTATAATATAGGATTTTTTTGGATGTTTTAATTTGGACTTACCTTTAATATAGCATGATAAAAATGATAATATTATAATTAATAGTGATGCATTGGACCCCTCTGCTGTCCAGACTGTTTCGTTGAATGACCCCCCCACTAAAATTTTGACACTACACTAAATTATGAAGTGTCAAAGTTTTAATCATCGATATTTGTTTCTTTTACATCATGATTTATGTTCACTAAAATTATGACAACTCAAAATTGTAGTGAGGGACAGAATTTTAGTTGTGCAACAGCCAATTTGGGACGAGATCTGGACTCAACGATCATGCTTTCATAAATGCCAAATTTCCCATTCAATTAAGTTTCTTTCTTCAAAGCAGAATACTTTAACATCTCATGAGTCACTGTCATCTTATGCTTAATTAGGGAAACAATTACTTTTGTTTCTAATTTTCAGATCTCGTATATAATTTTTTTTCTATCATTGTCATCATAATTTTTTTCAAATTCTGATGTAACAATGTTGACATGTTAGGAGTGTCAATTGGCACCGCCTGACTTTGAAAAGAAGTTGGCTGCAAATTTAAAGATTTTAACAGAAGCAGGACGACTGGTTAAGGTAATCCTCAGTAACAATTTCTCTTTTTTATCTAGGTAGAGGAGTGGGTGGGAAGGCAGCGAGGTGTTAAAGATTAAAGGTTAGAATTCAAATTCATGGATTTAATGGAGTTTAAAATTGGTGAGAGTTTTGTTGAAATGCTAGATTATTTTTCTACCCTTTTAGGTGAGACCTACTAATAATTTAGTGGTGTGTTCAAATTTCAATGTTATACTGTCATGAAGGTGGATAAAATGACAGATGGGGTTCTGTATTATGTTTGCGGATATGATTATAGAACGAGCATGACCAAGCACGAAAAGTGGGATTGTGCATGCATATAAGATTGATTAGTTTTTATATTGAATTATAATTATAGTATTTGCATTGACAGGTGAAGCGTCTATATAAGATTGCATCAAGTTCAATGTCGCTTGATGTAGGAAAAGACCCTTCCCCTTTGCTTCAGGGCGAAACACACAAGGTTTCTTCAGAAGTATACATAAATAAGTTCAGAATGCTTACCAGAGCCGAGGTTGATGCTGAATTAGAAGCAATGATGAGAATGACTACACAGAAGGCTGCAGCAGCTGCTGAACGTGCAGTAGAGGAGGCGGAAGCTGCAATAGCAGCAGCCGAGGAAGCAGAAAGGGAAGCCAAAGAAGCAGAAGCCAAAGCAGAAGCTGCATGGTGTGTTGCTGAGGAAGAAATGAAGTCATTTAAACATAAAAATGTCCATGCCAGGTAACGTCAATTCTTGAGTTTTGCTTATTTGCAAAGTCATCTTTTTCTACAGCCTAGTGCTAAGGCACAAAGGTGACCATGTGTATATTAAGAGTATGCTGGGCTAAGCTTAGAAAGTTTACTTACAAGTGAGCAAGTTTTAAACTAAATAATGTTTTTCACTTGTTGAAGTTAGAAATAAGTTGCTTGCTTACTAAAAGTAACATTTGCTTTTTATTAAGCTTGACTAAAATACTCTCTCAGAGATAGTAACACGGAATCGAACTTTTACTTCCATGAACCCCAAGTCTCAATTAGAAATTGTTGATAGTTGAACTATTATTTTCCCGGTTCAAAAACCTTTCCTTTGAAAGTTTAATTCCATATTAATCTAACAAATTCCCACAAGTTTTCCAATGAAGATCCTATAGCAGGCTATCATTGCACAGATTCATTTCTGCTACGTCGATCAGTCTCTTACATTTTCTAATTTCTACTCTGACAGTATCATTTTCATGAATATGCAGAATCCCAGGTGGCAAGTATGCAAGGGCTTTCTTCTGAGATGAACTCCTTTTATAATGGGATCAGGGATGTAACT
>NW_019245410.1:0-10385 GCF_002742605.1 Olea europaea var. sylvestris | reverse complement strand
TACGGATTTCGGCAATCGACTCCCAAGATACAACGGCTACACTTGTGTTTGTAGCACTCCAAAACACAAGTACAACAAACCAATTTAGGCTTATGTATAAATTGAGAATTGAAAATCGATTAAAGTTCGTATCGAATTCGGCCAAATACTCAAAAGCTCGACTCAATCCGTTTAGGCAAAATTGTTTGCCACTTCGCCGCTTCGGGGCGCACAAACGGGGATCGACCTGATTTCTCTGCATGTATTGAAGGGTATATTTGGCATTTCGAAAATCAATATCGGATGAATGAGAAATTACGAAAAAGACCTCAACCATTAGTGAATAGACACCTTTTCATAAATATGCATTGTTTGGAAATGGTGCATGGTTTGGTCTCAACCATTTCGTCCACACCCCTTCATGGTCTATAAATAGGACCCTTTGGGTGTCCTATTCCTCACAGTTTGATATGCAAAACGTTTCTCATCCTCTCTTCTATCCAAAATCAAAATCATTTCGTTTATTTTGATTTTCTTTCATTTCATTCTTGGAGTACATAAGCCTAAATTGGTTCGTTGTACTTGTGTTTTGGAGTGCTACAAACACAAGTGTAGCCGTTGTATCTTGGGAGTCGATTGCCGAAATCCGTAGGCACCGTTGCGGGGCAAATTCGACTTAAGGACAAAGAGTCCAACTCTTGCCTCGGCTTTGTCACCATCATTATACTTATTTCAGCGTCACTATTCACAAAATTCATCCAACATAAACTTACAAAACATAGTCTACTTACTGAAAATAAACAAATACACAAATTCCACAACATTGAAAGTGCCCATGACTTTATAATTGGTCGATGAACGGTTTCTTCAAGATTGAATTTGAGGCCGGATGAGTAACTTGTAGGGCGTGGGCTATGATTTACATGTAAAACATAATTAGATAAGCAAATAATGTTATAAATGATACATTTTTCTAGTGGCACCCTAACATTGGAGGCCCCAGGCCATTGCCTTCCCTTAGTGGCTTTGGTGTAGGGCCGGCTCTGTCTAAAGATATTGATGATAAATATTGTTGATATTGATTTTCATTTTATTAAGAAGCATTCAAAACAAAATTGGTTTTGTTGAAAATCTTGAAGTTTCAAGATGCCTTTCTATTCCATTTCCCTGTCCTATAAAATAGGAATGTTTTGGATGTTTTAATTTGGACGTAACTTCAATGTAGCATGATAAATATTGATACAAATGTAATTAATGGTGGATGCATTGTACCCCTCTGCTATCCTGACTCAACTGTTTCATTGACTGTTCCACCACTAAAATTTTGACACCTCACTAAATACAAATAATATTATTTTTACATGTTAGGATTAAAATTATGACAACTAAAAATTTTAGTGAGGTGTCAACAACTTAAAGGTAGGACTCCAATTATGTTGTCATATATGCCACATTTCCCAGTCCATTAAGTTTATTTCTTTGTGGATGTTGTCATGTATGCCTCATTTCCCAGATTTCAACTTCTAGTTTTCAGGTTTTTGTCTATAATTTCTTTTCTATTGTTGTCATTGTAAATCTTTCAAATTCTGATGTAACAATTTTTACACTTTGAAAGGAAGTTGGCTACAAATTTAATGACTGTGACGGTAGCTAGAAGAGTGGGTGTGGGGGGGGGGGGGTGTCATAGAAGATTAAATGTTAGAATTCAAATCATGCATGTTATGGAATACAAAATTGGTGATTCTTTTGAGAGTTTCTTTGAAATGCTACATTATCTTTCTACTACTAACCATTACATTTTTGCCCCTCTTTTAGGTGAGATCAATGAGTTTGTGGATATGAGTGTAGAGAGAACACGAAAAAAGAGATGTTCACTCGTCAAAGTTAGAAATATGTTACTTACTTTGACAAGGTAAGAATTAGTTTTAAAATAACTTTTTTTTAATTAAAAGTAAATTATCCAAACCTGTTGGGAAATAGAAAGTTACTAAAAGTAACATTTCTTTCATATTAAGGATGGCTAAAAGTGCTCTCACAAAGAAGGTAACACAGAATCAAATTTTTACTTCCATGAATCCCAAGTGCAAATTATTGATAGCTTAACAGATCTCAACTCATCAACTATGTCAAATATGATATTTAGTTATTTTCTGTTTCCAAACCTTCACCATCATTCTGTATTAATATTTAGTATTTTCTAACAAATTTTCCAATGAAGATTCTGTAGCAGGCCATCATTGCACAAATTCATTTAGGCTACTTTCTTAATACCTAAGAATCTGCAAATCATATTTTTCACTTTGACAGCATATTTTCATGTATGTGCAGAATCCCGGGTCGCAAGAATGCAAAGGCTTTCTGCTGAGATGAACTTCTTTAGGAATGGAATAAGGGATGTAATTATGAATCTGAACATTTTGTTGTATGGCAATCCTTTCTCTAGTCAAGCACATTTGAGCTTATGCTGAATTGAGAAGTTTCATTCATTTAGGAATGCTTAGAGTTAATATATATGTTCGGTAGTGATTATAAAAATTGATTTTTTACTGTTAGATAGAAAAATGGATTTCAACTGTGAGTGAAGAAGTCAAAAATGACAGTCGGAATAATGAAATAACTGTCAAAAAACCAATTTTTTGGGGTAAAAATTGCTACCAAACGGGGCTTGGTTTATGTTCTTCCAACTGCTCAACGTTCAGGCAGTTTACGAGAAAAGAAGAGCAACCGACAATTTCTGCACACACATACGAGAAAATTAGCATACAAGTAGGAGGGAAGAAGAATTCATGGTACTGAACCAAAGTCCCACCACACTCAAAAGCAGTAGTGTTATTTCAATATCAAGGGATTCCAAAGGTGTAAATGCCCCAACTTGCTATGATGCTGGATAATCACTCTCTTCTACATGTATTGGTTACTTCTGTAGTAGAACATCCCTCAGTTTCGACCTAATCTTTCTGCTTTCCTCATCTTTTCTCATCCAATTCATCCTCCTTGCCCTCTATCCATTTCCCAGACTGGTGAATTACATGGCTTGTTAGCAATGACATCTTCAAACTTCCCAATAGGACTTTTTCCACACTCAAGATTTTTGCAGTGCCTCAGCATACACTCTAATCAATAACGCCTCGTGGAATTAGAATTCCACCAGGATGGCGGGAGGAAGAAAAACCCACTTAGAGATCATAAGACCTTTTACTTAGTTTCTAATGCCACCAGAAAAGCAATGGAATTATGGAGAAGTAAAAGACATAATTTACTGAATTATCCACACCAAGATGGCTATTGGGATGGGTCGAAAGTTGACATGGCCAAGCTTCTAAATTTAGACCTCTTAACAGATTGAGCAACGTATGATTAACACGAATGCAACAAAAATTTTCCATAGGAAAATCATAATCTGCAGAAATCTGCTCACTGAGGAGACGACATTGGGAGCTATGAACAAAACTTGGGGGTCCTTGCAGTTAGCTTCTTCAGCTCCAAGAACTATTGGAGCTTGTCTATGCTTAACATTCCAATGGCCTTATCGTTTACTAATTATTCACCATATACATATTGTTTGGTAAAAAGATTAATTTCATGTGCAGGGGAGAAAATTAATGCCATGTTGACTGTACAAAATCACCTGATACCAAGAAACTACAACTGAAAATAAAAAATGCATTTGCCCCAAAATTCATGATTCGATCAGGAATTAAATCCTCCAGATGATCACACCATTTCAACAAATGAAAATCTAATATTTCACTTCAATTGCAAATGTAAATCTGACTGCTAATGTTTCAAATTAATCCGAAAATATGTTGTCAATTATTGAAAATCAATAATGAACACTCAAAAAACATTTATCATATATCAATCAAAAATTCATATAATTCTACATTACCAAAACAAGTAAACATTCGTTCATTCCAATACTACAGTAGCACCGACTTCCTTGAGCTTCTCCACTATCTTCTCAGCCTCATCTTTCGGCATCCCTTTCTTAACCACCACCGGTGCTTTCTCCACCAGATCCTTAGCTTCCTTGAGACCCAAATCGGTAAACGCCCTAATTTCCTTAATCACCTTAAGCTTCGCCGATGCATCAAATTTCTCCAATTTCACATCAAACGCTGTTTTCTCTTTGACGGCCTGTGGCGCAGCCGCGGATGCTGAGCCGCCTGCTGCTGACGTGGACTGTAGACCGGCTCCGGAAGCTGCCGGGCCGAACCGGTTCAGACCCATTTTGTGCCTTAAGAGGATTGCGTAATCGAAGCGCTCTATCTTGTTGAGACTCAAAAGCTCATCTGCTATTCGTTCAAGCTTTTCGGTTCGGTTCTGGGTCTCGATACCGGTGCTGAAAGTCCGGGTCATAGAGAAAAGGGTTCGAGCCAGATATCTGGAAGGGATATATGAAATCATGGATGGCATTTTGGTGATTATATTGAGGATTTTAAAGTTACGATTTCAGTGGCATTTGCAGTGAGTGAAGATGGGAACTTCTGGGTTTAGGGTTCTAACGGGAAAGAGATGAGGCTATTGGGCAATTTTGACAGTTTCGTCCTATTGTAAATGCTGCTGTGACGTCGTTTTAGAAGATGTGCAGCTCCCCCATAAAGTGCCTGAATTGCAAATAGTCCCTAACCTGTTCCCAAAGTAGCAATCTTGTCCCTAGCTCTTTCATTGAAAATTTAGCAGACTTGGTATTATGAACAGTTTCATGAAATTTATGCAAAATGACGATCATGTTCTTTAAATTAAATAACAAAATAAAATAAAGTAACAAAATTATATAAATGTAACACAAGAAGATTAAAAATAAGCAAAAGAGCAAAAAGGAAAATAAAGTCTCCCATATTCCATTACATGGAAATCAGGGGATTCTCGACGAAAAATACTTGTTGTACATCACTAATTACAAATTCTTTTACATATTGATGAAGTGACGAAAAATTAAATTTTAATTGTCAAGATCTGTTTCCACTTAAACGGCTGTGCTTGTGCAATGTGGATTAATGGCAAAAAAAAAATGAAGGATTTTTTTTTTTTTTTTTATTTGGTTGGTGAGATTTTGATTTAATCAAATCTTGCTATATCATCTATTGATAAACAAATTTGTAAGTTACGATTTTTCACATATAGCACAATTGGCTTTCGACTAGCTATAGCCGACAAACACCCTATACCCCTCCGAGTTTATATCGCACCATCAATATAAATTAGGGCATTTGTTGTAATTTATATTTTATATTTTATCCCCTTTTCTCACCAATGAATAAATTAGGGGGTTTGTTGTAGGTACAAATGCGATGTTGAATGGTGATGGTGTTGGCAAGACGATTTTTGTCATTTTTATCTCTTTTGCTTATTTTTTTCATTCTGTCTTATCTTTTCTTTTTAGGTGGTTCTTTCATTTAATAATTTAAACAACGATATTGCCATTTAGCACAAATTTAACATATTGGATGAAAACCATCTATCGGGACCAAGTTTGCTAATCTCTCGAAGGTTGATAACAAAAAGCTCCCAAAAAATGTTTTAAGGGACAAGATCCCTACTTGGTTATGGACGGATTTTGCAATTTACCCTATATTTAAAAATGAAATTTCAGCTTGTGTCCCTAACCTTTGTGATAAGTACAAATATGTCCTTGACTTTTGTAATAAGTACAAATATGTCCCGAGCCTATGGGTAGTTCAGTGGCCAAACCTTGAGTTTGCTCTTCAATGATTACCAGTTCGAATCCTCTCAGTACTATTGAGGTGAGTACTCAATTTTATATTTCAGGACTCCATAAAATTAGTGAAGGTACGCGTAAGTTGATCCGAACACCCACGACGTAAAAAAGTAATAATAAGTACAAATATGTTCCCAACCTTTGTTTTAGCACCTTGTATAACTTTTAAACTCCCTTGAGCACGTGAAGTGCACTTACCAGAATTCAGAAAGGCAATGAAATACATAATTGGGTAATTATTTCCACTACAAATTTTAATTACTACACCACATTATAATCAAACCACAATTAAAATATATTTTTAATTAACACACCACAATAAATTTACAATTATACTTCTAATTCAATAAAAAAATGAAAAAACAAAAACATAATATAATATTGTGGTGTACTTATCATATGTGTGTGTTTGTGTATTTGAATAAACCAAAGTAACATTTCAAGACATAATGAAATAGCATGTCATAGTATCAATGAAAACTCCAGAATAAAAACAAAAATTGCCCACATAGAATTCCTATAAAATGTTCTGATACTACAAAATGATTTAATAAAGCATTGAAAATCAAAAGTCATTACACAGATCATTCATCCTCTTAGTTTCGCAAAATCTAAAGCCCCTGAAAATCTCCTCACATGTGAATCAATACACCCATACTCTTGGTTCTCCACTTCAACATCCCCTAATCCCATGTTCCCTCTATATCCCTTACCCCTTGTCTAGATGGCAGTTTAAGAGTGCTGAAATTATGAAAATTACTGGGAGTTTTTCCCAATTCTTCATCCATTTCTTTTTCTTTTATTTTCTTTTATTTTATCTTCTTTTTCTTCTTCTTTTTTTTTTTTTTTTTTTTTTTGGAAATTTTTTTTTTTTCTTTTTTTTTTTTTTTTTTTTTTCTTTTTTTTTTTTTTTTTTTTTTTTTTTTTTTTTTTTGGGAACATCTTTCTGTCTCTCATGGAAGTAAATTGATATGATTTAAGCTAATTCTTGCAGTACTAGAAGCTCCATTTTTTTGTATGGATCTTTATGAAAAAAATTCTAACATGATATTTTAAATAGACTTTTATGTTTTGTTCAAAAATTTATGTTGCTAGGGTTGTGGATGAGAATAAATTCTATCAATTTCATCATTGAAACATAATTTTTTAATCGTTATTCTTTCATGGAATCGATTTAATTTCGATGAGAGAGATTTAGGATCTGTTCGGTAGTGATTTTGATAATTGATTTTTTGACCATTAGGAGAAAAGTGTGGGCCACCTGTGAGAGAAGACAAAAATTACGGCTGAAATAGTGAGATAACAATCAAAAAATCAATTTTTTTGGATGAAAAATCACTTCCAAACAGGGCTTTAATTTCTTTAATGGCCAAACTTAATTGGAAGACGAAGTTTTGAGGTTGGGGGTTGGAGTAGGGATTGGGGAAGAAGATAAATTTTTAAAGGTTTTACAATTATGGTGAAAGAATAAATTGTTTTATGTGATGAATATATTAAAAACCCACTTATGTAATTTTATTTAAGGTTATTTAAGTAAATAAAAAAATAGTGGTATAACTAACAATTTTTGTAGTGGTAATTACCCTACATAATTTCTGTAAAAGTAATTTACTAGGTAGACAACTCTGAAGAAAGCAGTAAATCAATCTGGAAAATCATCTCTTAAAAATTTTATAACACAAATTAGAGTATAGATCCCCATCCTTAGCGCTTCGATTTAGAATGCTTAACTAGCCAATTAATGACCTGGTCGATATTGGTCGAATTCTTGCACGAAATCATAAAGCAGCACACCTCTCTATCAGTTATAGATTTCAAATCCCTGCACCACACAGAGTAATCTGTAAATAAATGTCATATGCAGAAGCCAGAGAAACAAACTTGCAATCAGACACAAATGTGCATTTTTCTACTTACATTTGATGACTCAATCCATTCTTAGATATGGCTTCAGCCTTGTCAATTTTGTTCCCTAATACCAGCAAAGGAATACCACTGAGTGCTGGTTTACTCAGCAGATCGTGGAGTTCACGTTGGGAGACGCTGATGTTTTCATGATCGGCAAGATCAACAACGTAACTGTAACAAATCAAGTTACAAAACACTAATTAGCTTGTCATGAAGGTAATTTTGGGGGTAAACCATGTAGTCTTTAGTCAGAGGTAGCATCATACACAATGACAGAAACTGCACGACAGTATCGTTCCCACATACTCCGAAATCTAGGTTGACCTCCAAGATCCCACAACTTTATTGTGACATTCCCTTTAGTCACCTTGCGCATATTAAATCCTACCTGAAGAATTAAATTCGTAATAAATACCATTAAATGCCTCGATATCCCCGGATATAATCAACAATAAGCTAAAATAGAGGCTGGAAGGGATTTTAAGAAGAAAACTTACTGTAGGGATCATATCATCACAATATCCACCAGTCTAAGAGAATAAGAACAAAGTAAATGCAAAAGCTTTTTGCCCAAATTAATGAAAAGTTCAAGAAAGAATTCACGAGCTTATGGAATGATAGGTAATGAACACGTGGATTTACTTACAGCAATGACATTTACAAGTGAAGTTTTCCCAGCATTTTGAAGACCGATCAAAGTTATCTCCATCTCTTGCTTGAAGAAAATGCTGTAAACATGCAAAAACAACGTCATTTCAGTCAATTTGAAATAATTTAACCGTGAAAAGGAAAAACCACTTAAATGCACATCAGGGCCTTTCTCGCTGGGTGAGCGCATCGGATTCTAAAGTCCTTACCTAAACCACTTCCCCGAGGGCTAGGGTCAACAGCACATTTTGCTCCATTGAGCCCAACAATGTAAATATTTCTTTTTTTGTGAGTGCAGTTCATCAAACAGAAACACCATAACATTATCTTTTCACAGTTTAATGATGGAAGTATATTATGAAAAAGTTACTGCCAAGTGCATTTAATACCCTTCCATAGAGAGATGAGTGATACATCACAATCGGCCGTATATGTCACTTCTCTTTTGCAACAATATACGAGAATTTGCATGTGCACAAGCCAAACTTTAAGGCATTATGATAACAGATTTGGTGAATTTCAATATTGGCGTAGAACAGATCTCAATTGTAGGTAGCAATAAGGTAGTTGTGAATATTCAAGAAATTATTAAGTGCGAACGAAAAACAATTATGGAGTCAAATTTTTTTCATAATTTAGATCATCCTTGAGTGCAGAGGGTATATACCAAATACTAAATCTTATAGAAGAAATAAAGATTTAACTCCAACATAGATAATCCAAAATGTTCAGTTCAAGTGATCTGATTCCTTTATTCTCCATCTCAATTACAATTCAATCAAATCAATTATGATATCCCTTTCACACGAAAGAAACTTCGATCGCACCACGACTATCAGGGTGCGCCATCTCAACAGGTGGCCCACCACACACCCACAGAAGTTTCTCTCCTTTCCCACCAACACAACAAGATTACCTGAAACTTTAACTTTTATTTGATTTCAGCCCAAAACTATATTATATAATGGCAGTCTGCAAATAATACCATTCACAAACAAACAGATTCTAGAAGAACATAAACTTGCATAACAAAAATTCCAAGAAGCACCACTATTCATCAGTAAGAGACCTAAATTCCATAACAATAAAGTGAACCAAAAGAAATATTTAGTAAATCATAAAATTCACCACCAATAAACAAAACCCTTACACATATATCGAATATATTATCAAAGAAAAGGGCCGAAGGAGGTAACCTTCTAAGCCAATTGAGAAAAGCTTCCCAGAGACCCATTGCTTTGTGACAACTCGAAAACGGCTTTTTCTTACTTCAAAATCAAATCTCTTCGCTTCTCTCAATTATTATCAATGTACGATTTGTCGGATATATGTTTATGTACGTGGATAATACAAAACAAACTAAGAGCGAAAAATTGAATAAATAAGACAATAATTTGGGTCCCAATGATTTGACGAAAGTAGCCAATTAGGGTTTGGACGGAGAACTGGGGCAGTTAAATTCGCTGTTTAATTGAATTCTTGGACCAATCAGAAGGGAGAATCCTGACCCTATAATATTTGGACGGTGATTGTACATAGGAAACTTACGATTCTACTTGGACAGAATTCTGACCAAACTGGGGGCATGTGGCGCCTTCCTATTGGCAGGGTGCCTGCTCCTTTATGAATAGAATTCTGTTACCGATGAATGGCTCCTCTATAATGGCTAATTTTCATTGGTTGACCAATTAATTTAATTATGTTGGCACTATCTCAATTACATTCCTATTAAGGATTTCTATAAATCTAGGTGTCGCGCGAAGTATTCTTATATGAATATTGAATACTATGAAACAAGTTGATTTTAAGCTTGTCCCTAGTTCTATTCAAATGATTATTCGTCCATCAAAAGAGTCAAATCTACCGTTACTCCACTTGACGAAAATTGTCACCTGTTTGACGAAAATTATATTAGGTATAATGACAACGTTAAATTATTGAGCTAATTAAATGATTGTTCATTAATTGTTTCTAAGCCCTTGTTTGCTATCATTTATTTTAAATTAATTTAATTTTTATACTCATTTTCAACTACACGTTCACTTAATAAAATATTCAACATATAAATCCAAAATCTTTCCCTACTCTTTAAACATATGTTCTCCAAAAAGTATTAAGCAATATTTTT
>NW_019245409.1:0-1504 GCF_002742605.1 Olea europaea var. sylvestris | reverse complement strand
CTATAAGCAAAATCCTTAAGCTCATATTATTTAGTCCAAAAATCAAGTTTACTACTCATCAAATTCCTATATATCGTGAGAATTTAGATGATGAAAAAAGATATTTACTCAAGTCTTTGATGGACAACATGTTATCCCAAAAGAAAGAATAATTAGTATCATCATGCAAATAAAGAGACATGCATAACTACAATAAGAAAATAATTAAAAAGAGCATTAAACAGTAGCATAGTTCAATAATAAATGTACACATCTATCAGTAAGCAGAGAACTTTTTGTACTAACATAAAAAAGTATTTATTTTTGTAACACCTTAACACCCTTGCAAATTTCATACAACTTTTAGTATTAAAAGTTTTAAGTACAAACGGTTTGCAACATATTTTCTGTCACTATATTTACAAAACGAATAATTAAAATCGTGTTTGCTAATATTTGCAAGGGATTTGGTCCATAGCTAATTGATAGTATTTTCATCATGTCCCTAGCTAATATTTTTATCATAGTATAACCTTTAAAAATTAAAACTTGATAAACTCATAATCTCTTTTCATATATTAAACTTCATTGGTCTCAACTAGGCGGAGGTTAATATTTGTATTGAAGTATTAGAAGTTGAACACACGTTAGCAGTAAAGTGTATCAGTGAATTAATGCAGCTTTAATGATTAAAATAGTAGAACACAATTAATATTTATTTATAATATAGTACAATTCAACCAAATTAGCCCTCCTTTAAATTCGAGTAATGCCCGAATTCATATGGTTACAACTTTCTTACAAGAAAATCCAAGAACAACAAGAAGAAAAAATAATCACATCCATCGTAACTTGACTTGTCTTTACTGGGATCTGTAGATTCCTTTTCTTGCAATGCTGTTGACGTGCCTACATATACCATGTGGTTTGGAACTGAAGGTAATCGCGTCATGATGGTGGAATAGATATATTTTTAAAGATAAAAGTGTTGGGGGAAATTTTTAACACGAAAAAATAGTCCATTGGAAATTCTTAATTACATTAAAAGAATCGACTCTTTTGGCCAAATGCATGGCTTATAGAATATTATAAAGAATACTAGTTTCACTTGTGTTTTTTTTAGGGAAAATTGCAGCAGAAGTTCCAAACATTTGAAATATTAGCAGACTTTCCCCAAATCTTTGATTTGTTGCAGTCATCACCCCTAACCTTTCCAAACGTTGCAGATGAAGTTCTTTTGGACGGTTTTCATCCACAAATCCGTTAGTTGACCAAAAATTTAACTTTGACTACATTTTAAATATTTTAAAAAGGGTTAAAAGAGTAAATTTCCATTTATCACATTAAATAAATAATTAAATTAAAAAATGAGAAATAAAAAAACACAACCTTTGTCTTCTTCCTCTCACCCCACCCCCACCTTAAATCCAAAATCCACACCAACCACCATCGTCGCCACCTTAGTATCACTCTAAAAAGGGGCCTAAACCTAGATCTATACATACAATTCTTCTATCTGTATAAT
>NW_019245408.1:0-1504 GCF_002742605.1 Olea europaea var. sylvestris | reverse complement strand
CCTCGGCGCAATTTTTGTTTCCAATCAACCTGCCAAATTTCAGCCCATTTCGACACCGTCGCGAAAAATGACGAAATTGCCCTAGGTGCGATTTTTGTTTCTGATCAACCTGTCAAATTTCGGCCCATTCCAACACCGTCGTGAAAAATGACGAAATTGCCCCCGGCGCGATTTTTGTTTCCGATTAACCTGTCAAATTTTAGCCCATTCCGACACTATCGCTAAAAATGACGAAATTACCCTCGGCGCAATTTTTATTTCCAATCAACCTGCCAAATTTCAGCCCATTTCGACATCGTCGCGAAAGATGACGAAATTGCCCTCGGTGCGATTTTTGTTTCCGATCAACCTGCCAAATTTAAGCCCATTCCGACACCGTCGCGACAAATGACGGCGTTGCCCCCGGCGCGATTTTTGTTTCCAATAAACCTGCCAAATTTCAGCCCATTTCGACACCGTCGCGAAAAATGACGAAATTGCCCCTGGCGCGATTTTTGTTTCTAATCAACCTGTCAAATTTCAGACGGTTCCGACACCGTCGCGAAAAATGGCGAAATTGCCCCCGGCGCGATTTTTGTTTTCGATCAACCTGCCAAATTTAAGCTCATTCTGACGCCGTAGCGAAAAATGACGACATTGCCCCCGACGCGATTTTTGTTTCCAATAAACCTGCCAAATTTCAGCCCATTTCGACACCGTCGCGAAAAATGACGAAATTGCCCCCGGCGCGATTTTTGTTTCCAATAAACCTGCCAAATTTCAGCCCATTTCGACACCGTCGCGAAAAATGACGAAATTGCCCTAGGCACGATTTTTGTTTCAAATTGACCTGCTAAATTTCAGACGTTTCCGACACCGTCGCGAAAAATGAGGAAATTGCCCCCGACGTGATTTTTGTTTTCGATCAACCTGCCAAATTTAAGCTCATTCCGACACCGTCGCGAAAAATGATGACATTGCCCCCGGCGCGATTTTTGTTTCCGATCAACCTATCAAATTTTAGCCCATTCCGATACCGTCGCGAAAAATGACGGAATTGCCCCGACGCGATTTTTGTTTCCAATCAACCTGCCAAATTTCTGCCAATTTCGACACTGTCTCGAAAAATGACGAAATTGCCCTTGCCCGAAATTTATTTCTGAATAACCTGTCAAATTATAGCCCATTCCGACACTGTCTCAAAAAATGACGGAATTGACCTCGGCGCAATTTTTGTTTCCAATCAACCTGCCAAATTTCAGCCCATTTCGACACCGTCGCGAAAGATGACGAAATTGCCGCAGGTGCGATTTTTGTTTCTGATCAACCTGTCAAATTTCGGCCCATTCCGACACCGTCGCGAAAAATGACGAAATTGCCCCCTGAGCGATTTTTGTTTCCGATTAACCTGTCAAATTTTAGCCCATTCCGACACCATCTCCGAAAATGACGAAATTACCCTCGGCGCAATTTTTATTTCCAATCAACCTGCCAAATTTCAGCCCATTTCGACACCGTCGCGAAA
>NW_019245407.1:0-1504 GCF_002742605.1 Olea europaea var. sylvestris | reverse complement strand
TCACGATGGTAGGGTGTGTCGACTCCGCAAATCTATTTATGGTTTAAAGCAAGCATCTCGCCAATGGTTTGCTAAATTTTCCATTGCTATTCTCCGCTTTGGCTTTACTCAATCCAGGGCCGATACTTATCTCTTTTTGCATTGCAAAGGGAAGTCATTCACTGCATTACTCGTGTATGTGGGTGACGTTATTATTGCTAGCAACGATCGTGCTCACACCATCGCTCTCAAGGAGTATCTGAACAACTGGTTTCACATCAAAGATCTTGGTCCTCTCAAATATTTCCTTGGTTTGGAAGTAGCTCGATCTCCGGAAGGCATTGTCTTATCTCAACGCAAATACACATTGGATATACTACAGGAAGCGGGCTTGCTTGGTACAAAGCCCGCTTCATTCCCCATGGAGCAAAATCACAAGTTGGCTCTGGACGACAGTGCCTTTTTGGATAACCCATCTGCTTATTGGCGCCTTGTTGGGAGACTTATTTACCTGACCATCACTAGACCGGAGCTTTGCTATTCGGTTCACATTCTCTCTCAGTTCATGACCCAGCCTCGGCATGGACATTGGGTGGCTGCCCTTCGAGTATTGCGCTACCTTAAATCTGCTCCTGGTCAAGGCATTTTCCTCTCCTCTAAGTCTGATTTTCAGCTTCATGCCTATTGTGATTCGGACTGGGCTGGTTGCCCGCTCACCCGGCGTTCAATTACTGGTTATCTTATTTTCCTTGGTTGTTCTCCCATTTCGTGGAAAACTAAAAAGCAAACTATTGTCTCCCGCTCTTCGGCTGAAGCTGAGAATTGTTCCATGGCCTCCACAGCTTGTGAACTCATTTGGCTTAAACATATCGAGATTGATTGTCACTTCATTCGTGATTGCATTAAGTCTGGTTCCATCACCACACATCATGTTTCCTCTGATTGTCAACTAGCTGACATCTTCACAAAAGCTCTCGGCCATAATCAATTTCACTTCCTTGTTGGCAAGTTAGGCATTCGTAATCTCCATGCTCCAACTTGAGGGGGCGTATTGGAAATATTCTATATACAAATTAAATTGGGCACCATTATAGGATCTATTACTGGAATATTTCCTTATTATTACTTTTCCTCTTTTAGAGCCTCCGTATCAATCCTCGTCATGTATATTTATTTGAGACCTTTCTGCCATAATTGAATGAAGCTTTTTGCTGTCTCTTTTATTTCATCACTAAAGATCTCAAATGACTAACAGAAATGGGACCAAGATGAGAATTCGATAAGAGAAAGAAGGAATATAAAAAAGGATGACAAATTAACATAGGTGGCTACAACGAGTAGTCCTCTCAAATTGTCCAAAACATATAATCCTCTATCTGTGGGCTATCCCAATTAGCTTTTGAGATTGAGGATCGTTTACATGACAACTAGTAGAATAAAATGGAACTAAGTATCTAGAGTCACATAATTGACCAACAAAGACAAGATTCTTAACAAGAGTAAGAATGCAGTAAATACTAGAAAG
>NW_019245406.1:0-1504 GCF_002742605.1 Olea europaea var. sylvestris | reverse complement strand
AGAATTGTTTAAGGGTTGAATTCTCTAAACACTTATGAAACCAAGAAGGGTTCAGGGCCAAAATGAGCTAAGTCATAAGAACTAAGTACAGAATAGGGAAGATATCTGTGTGAGTAGTGTTGTCTTGGCTTACATGAAATGCTGAGTGGATCAAAACCTATGGTTCACCAATTAGCCGAGTAAGTCCGATAGTATTTAACTAAGGGAGGTTCAAGGTCAGAAGCCACCATCTCTGATGCAGTATTTTTTCGCTTCCTCTCTACATTGTATCATATCATCGTATTTGCATATGAGTACCCAATTTTCCATTCATGTGGGGGATTGTTAGAATTGGTAAAAAATAATCGAAAATTGGTTAAATGTAAAAGTAGTTAATGAAAATGTATGACTTCGTGTCAACTTCAATCAAATATTTAAACTTAATCCGATTGTCAAATTACAAAAATAAATAGAAAAAATTATTCTACTCATCGAGTAGATCATTGTGGTATATTTGAAATCTCGAAATAAATTACGAATGAATGAGAAATTGCGGTCCAAAGTTGGAAGAAATTAAGTATTGCAACTTTTCGAAAGGATGCAGATTTTGGCCCACACTACTTCATTTGCACCTTTCTACATCTATAAATAGGACCCTATGGATATAGTTTTGGATACACTAATTGCATTGAACACTACACCAATTGCATTGAACACTCATTCCTCTCTTGCAATTCTCTTATTTCTATTTCTATAGCATTTTCATGCATTTGCTTTGTAGAGGGAAAATTCTGTCAAAAGTTCGTCGATTTCTTGTAGTTTGAAGTGTTGCAACCACAAGTTGTGAATCCATTGTATCTTGAGAGACAAGTGTCATTCGCTATGAGCACTATAGCGGGGCAATTTGTCTTAAGGAGTTAACATCTCGCCTTGGATTATTCTCTATTTTTTACTCCTTAATTCTAGTTTTGCGTAATCGTTTACCACATTTATATATACCAAGATTCTGTCCAAATTTTCTTTCATATAAATTATTTTTTGATCATGCTCCTATGGTTTAAAACTGGTCGAACAAATATATCAAAAATCAACCTTATATAGCTCGTTTCTATAAGTCATCTCCAACTTAAGACAAATTTTTTGTGTCTTTATTGTTGGTTGAGGACAAACCATTACTCTGTTTGAATAGTGCTTTGTGTACTATTCCTACACTGATATTATCATTATTTTGTTGAACTTCTATTTGTGTAACAGATATGACTACTATTGGGATTTCGTCAAGTCAAAATGGTTTCAATAATATGGTACCGCCCGTGGTCGTACTGTTACATAATACTACATAGGGAAAATTCCAAAAAAATTACAATAGTAGACTTCACGAGGTGGCAAAAAATATGTTGGTTTATCTCACCACTCTTAATTTGGCTAAGTTTTTAAAGGAAACTGCATCAGCTGTACAAGAAGGGAAAAATAATCGTGAATCGATTATTGCTTTGGATGCATGGAAACACTCGAACTTCCTATG
>NW_019245405.1:0-1504 GCF_002742605.1 Olea europaea var. sylvestris | reverse complement strand
GTGGTCGAAAGAGCCGATCCTTCATTTTGAAAACAAAGTGTCTTGGATGGTGAAAGGTGGTAGTCCTTGGTCTTCGATATGCATGGAACGATACTTTTGAGTCTGTTTATAAGTAAATATATTCTGAACTCCTAAAATAATTATGACACGAAAATTTAAACTCTTCACAAAGAAAATCTCAAACCTCAAAATTCTTGGCAAACTTCAAAAGTCGAATCCCTGTAAAACAAAAAAATGTTATCGATTTTATTAAAAAAACCTATCGATTTTATTAAAAAACCATACTAAAAAATTAATAAAAATCAACAAAAAAAAAATAAAAGAGAGAAAAAGTCAAAATAAAAGGACTATTAGAAAAAAAAAGAAAAGGAAAAAAAAAAAGAAGCAAAGGTGAAAAGTTACATGAAAAAAATGGAAAGAAATTGGTTTTGGATTGGTTTTGGTTTTTGCCGGCCCAATTGGATTCGCTACCGACGAAAACCAATAAAAAAATTATGGTGAGAGATGAAACCCTTTTTTTTTTTTTGCTCTTTACCTTTGTTTGCAAAGTAACAAGTCGACCTACTTATTTACAAAACTTATAATTAGTTCATATGAATAGCTTGACATTGGAATTCACTCAAGCCCAACTTACCATTCAAGATAGAAAGTTTGTTCAAAATCAAATTAGTTATGAATTGTGTAGAAAAAAAAATCAAATTTAAATTCAAGATTTATTAATTTATTTTTACGATAAATAAATAAATCTCGAGGGGACTTTTATAGATATAAAAAATAGAATAATTAATGAATCGAGTCAATTTAAATAATTAACCCAATTAATTTTATAAAAGTCTATTAACGCCTATAAATTTAAAGGCCCATCATTTTATTTTATTTTCAAAATTCATAATTATTCAATTATCTTTTTAATTAAAGATAAGTGAGTGGTTAATAAATTAGTTACGGATTTCTTTATGTATAGGATCAAAGGTCCATAAATTTGATAAGTAAAGACTACAAGAAAGAATCATGAGTACAAGAGAAATTTCAAAGTCGATAGAAGAGAAGAAACTCTCTCAAGCCTAAGTCCAGAAGCATAAAGAAGATCAAAATCTTATACAAATTCAATCAAATTCAAGACAAGTTTAAAAGATCAAAGTCTTTTCCAAATTAAATCAATTTCAAGTCTAAATCTCAAGTACAAATTCAAGCCTTAAATTCCATGTGTCAAACAAGTCAAGTTCTCAACAAATTAAGTTTCCAACAAATTTTAAAGTTCAAGATTCAAGCTACATGTCCCCTCATCTTCAAACTCTTAGATCATTAATCAGAGGATTTTGTAGTTCTATAATAATAAGAAGATTAACATTTACTTCTATTTATCAAAATACATTTTTAACAATTTTTGTATTCAATACACGAAATTTGTCATACACGATGTCGCCCTCTTTAAAATTTTGACACCTCACACATCTTCTCTTGTTAACAACTGTTAAATTAGCAAGGCATGACATGTTCATGA
>NW_019245404.1:0-1504 GCF_002742605.1 Olea europaea var. sylvestris | reverse complement strand
GGTGTCGGAATGGGTTCAAATTTGACAGGTTGATCGGAAATAAAAATTTATTCGGGGGGAATTTCGTCATTTTTCGCGACGGTTTTGGAATGGGGTAAAATTTGACAGGTTGATCGGAAATAAAAATCTCGCCGGGACAATTCGTCATTTTTCGCGACAGAGTCGGAATGGGCTCAAATTTGACAGGTTGATCGGGATCAAAAATCGCGCCAGGGCAATTTCGTCATTTTTCGCGACAGTGTCGGAATGGGGTCAAATTTGACAGGTTGATCGGAAACAAAAACCGCGCTAGGGGCAATTTCGTCATTTTTCGCGGCGGAGTCGGAATGGGCTCAAATTTGACTGGTTGATCGGAAATAAAAACCACGCCAGGGGCAATATCGTCATTTTTTCGAAGCTGTCGGAATGGGCTCAAATTTGACAGGTTGGTCGGAAACAAAAATCGATTCGAGGTGAATTTTGTCATTTTTCGCGACGGAGTCGGAATGGGCTCAAATTTGACAGGTTGACCGGGAACAAAAATCTCGCCGGGGGTAATTTTGTCATTTTCCGCGACGGTTTCGGAATGGGCTCAAGTTTGACAGATTGATCGGAAACAAAAATCGATCCGGGGGCAATTTCGTCATTTTTCGCGATGGAGTCGGAATGGGCTCAAATTTGACAGGTTGATCGGAAACAAAAATCGCGGCAGGGGCAATTTCGTCATATTTCGCGACGGTATTGGATTGGGCTCAAATTTGACAGGTTGATCGGAAACAAAAGTCGCGCCGAGGGCAATTTTGTCATTTTTCACGACGGTGTCGAAATGGGCTAAAATTTGATAGGTTGATCGGAAAAAAAAATCATGCCGAGGGCAATTTCGTAATTTTTTGCGATGGAGTCAGAATGGGCTCAAATTTGACAGGTTGATCGGAAACAAAAATCGATCCAGGGGCAATTTCGTTATTTTTCGCGATGGAGTCGGAATGGGCACAAATTTGACAGGTTGATCGGAAACCAAAATCGATCCAGGGGCAATTTCGTTATCTCTCGCGACGGAGTCGGAATGGGCTCAAATTTGACAGGTTGATCGGAAACAAAAATCGATCCGGGGACAATTTCGTATTTTTCGCGACGGAGTCGGAATGCACTCAAATTTGACAGGTTGATCGGAAACAAAAACCGCGCTAGGGGCAATTTCGTCATTTTTCGCGACGGTGTCGGAATGGACTCAAATTTGACTAGTTGATCGGAAACAAAAATCGCGCACGGGTCAATTTCGTCATTTTTCGCGACGGTGTCGGAATGGGCTCAAATTTGACAAGTTGATCAGAAACAAAAAATTTATCCGGGGGCAATTTCGTCATTTTTCGCGACGATATCGGAATGGGCTAAAATTTGACAGGTTGATCGTAAACAAAAATCGCGCCGGGAGCAATTTCGTCATTCTTCGCGACGATGTTGGAATGGGCTAAAATTTGGCTGGTTGATCGGATGCAAAAATTGCGTCGGGGGCAATTTCCTC
>NW_019245403.1:0-1504 GCF_002742605.1 Olea europaea var. sylvestris | reverse complement strand
ATATATATATAGAGAGAGAGAGAGAGAGAGCACGACTCATAATGACAAGGAGAATGACGGTAGCAAAAGAAATTTGAAGCAAAAAATTCTTTGCCTTCGGCTCCGAATCACTTAAATAGGTCAAGTTTATTATATATTTTTTTCTTAGACAAGATGTTAGGTCGTATACGTGCCCCCTCCAAAGTTTTATATTTTTTTGATTAATTTTTACAAATAACCTTTTGAAGGAGAAAGAACGTGTATGCTGCTTTAACTATGCATCTTTCTCTCAACTATTTGCTTGCTCGATATAGATTATTTGAAATACTTTTCTCCACACTCATTTTCAATCACACAATCTCCAAAAAAAAAAAATTCATTTTTCACATTTCTCTATATATTTTCACACTTTTTAATTACATATTTCATTAATTTCTTTTAAAATTTGTTGAAGTTTTATCAAACAAACCCTATATGTACACTCAAAAGAGTTCTATTGTATACATTATCTAATATTCAAGCTTAGTAGACCTTATTTCCCTAAACATTAGGTGGCACAATACAACTTAACATCAATATGATTATCACATGCATGATAATTAACTTCTTATTTTTTTACCAAAATTGAAATTTTCCCGTGTAGTGTGTTAACTATCTCTTCTAAAAACTTAGGTATTCATTTATTTTGTCGTCAACATTATATGTTATTTGACATGTAGGCGCTATCCAACGGGAGATACAAGAGTTGCCTTCACCGGGCAGTGGTAAACAAAGACAGTGTGAGAAAATCATTGGCCTACTTTGTCAGCCCAAAAGAGGATAAGGTGGTTCGACCCCCACAAGATCTTATGGAAATGGAAAAATCAAGAAAATACCCCGATTTCACATGGTCGAGTTTTCTAGAATTCACACAAAAACACTATAGAGCAGATGTCACAACACTTCAAAGCTTTATCGACTGGCTTTTATCCACCAACAAAAACCCTAAATATTATTTTCTTGGATGCTTTTGATCATTGGTTGGTTTGTAGCCGGCTTTAAACTTATTGTAAATAAGCTTTAATTAATATATTATTCTCTCATGTACTTAAATGAATGTAAAGTTATTCACCATGCTCTCTGAATAGGTTCTTTGCAAGCTTAAGTTTAAGGAAAATTTGCAGTAGAAATTTTAAACCTTTTAAAAATGACAATAAGGTCCGAGATTCGCAATCTTTTTAATTAATGTGCACTAGAAGGGTTTTAATAATTTTAATCCAAAATTCAGTCAGTTGACCAAAAGTCAAATGTTTGATTTTAACTTGACCAATTTAATGGAGGGTAAAGTGGTCTTTTAACGTTTTATTAATTAAAAAAATTAAAAGGAATAGAAACAATAAAACAAAAATTAATTTGTCTGATTAGCTTGTTGAATGCTTTTTTTATGAGCCTCTTCTTTGAGTTTTGTAGCTTTTGCTACATGTACAACTAGTTTAACAATCCATGAGGTATAAAACTAGTTGTACAAAATTTATTCAAATTAATT
>NW_019245402.1:0-1504 GCF_002742605.1 Olea europaea var. sylvestris | reverse complement strand
GTATCAATACTTTCTTAGTTGAGCCTGTTGCATAGAGCTTGCCTAGTACGATTTATTTGACTGACGTGATTTATAGACTATTATGCCAGCTTGAGGGTTTACCCAGTGAGCACGCAAAAGGTAGCGGCTACGGGTTCTTCTGTAAAAAAAAAAACAAAAAAACAAAAAAAAAGTGTCAAACTCATTATCAATTAGGTCTGGGCTGATTTGGTTTTAGTCGATTTCGAGTCCAACACGAAATTAAAACCAAATTAGTTGATTTTGGTAAATTTCAATCAAAACCAACACACTCTAACTCTTAAATCGAACCTTGATTTGGTTTGGTTAGGTTCGATTAGTTGGTTTGGACTTTTAGTCCAAATTGAATTTGAAAAAAAAAATTGTCCAAGTTTTAGGCCTGCTTAGATTACAAGAACTAAAATAACTAAATAACTTTATATTATAAGAATTATTAACTAACAAATAAAATCAGGTTTATAGAGATGGATTAATAGAAAACTTAAGAATTTTTATTTTTTTATTCATTATGGGGTCTAACTGCCTAAATATAGAAAAATGGCTCAGTATAACATAATAAGCATGTGAAATAAATTTTTTATTATTTACCGACAACATTATAAATTGGAGGGAATCGACGCACTGTTTTGAGATTAAGGCTTATCTTGTGATTTTTATTTTCTTAAAAAAAAAGAAAGAAAGAAAGAAAGAAAGAAGGCAAACACATAGGTTGGGTTGGGTTGGGCTAGTTAATCAATGGTTTGAAGTGTCAAGTCATGACCGAACCGACCCACCATGGCTTTGTTTTAAAGAAAATTAAACCAATTACTTGTGTCGAACCAACCCGAGTTGGTTCGATTTGATTAATTTGATAAATTTTTCGATTTTTTTGCTCAAACTTATTATCAACCACGAACTTCATAAAACATGATATGTAGTATAACAATCTTTCTCTATTTCTCTCAATACAGGTTTTTTATTATTATTTTTCCCTTTGTTGTTAAGGTAATGGATGAATCTAATATGAGATTCCATTTCAAAGCTCTTCAACAAGCCTTCATTTAGAATGAAATTTATTAATGATATATAAATAGATTTCAAATATATAGTTACTACAATTATTATTTACATATTTCGTGTTATATATTATATTTTATTTCTTATTATTCTTGTTCGTAGACCATTTACGAATTTACCAAACAAAAGCTAAGGGCTTGCTTGGCAGCTTTTTAACTGATTTTAATGATTTTGGGTAACATTGTCTATAAGAGGTTGGAAAAATCCACGCTCGTTAATATTTTTGGGACAATAGTTTAAAAATCATCCGAAATCATTAGTGTAATTTGCGCTGTATTTCTCAACCACTAAAGTAGTGATTTTTTACCCTAAAAAAATTTTCTTTCAATTTTATCATCTTTGAAATGATTATTTTTTAATCTACCCTAAAAAGAAATGAAGCTTAAACAAAATAAAAAGAAATACCTCTTTAAGTAAATGTATACATTCG
>NW_019245401.1:0-1504 GCF_002742605.1 Olea europaea var. sylvestris | reverse complement strand
GTGCAAAAGTTGCGCTCAATTCTTCGTACGCCGACAATCCAAGCGTTCCAAATATGCAAGTGCTAATTCTTTCGAAAAATGGCTGAAATCCCTCTTACGTCAAGATGAAGTGGTGAGTTCAATCCAAAATGGTCGCTACAATTCCAAAAAGTTCTTGTGGGCTCAAAACGGACACCGTGTGCAAAAGTTACGCTCAATTCTCTGTCCGCTGACTCTCCAAGCGTTCTAAATATGCAAGTGCTCATTCTTTTGAAAAATGGCCAAAATGCCTCGTATTTCATGATGAAGTTTTGAGTTCAATCCAAAACGGTCGCTACATTTCCAAAAAGTACTTACGGGCCCAAAACGGACACCGTGTGCAAAAGTTGCGCTCAATTCTTCGTACGCCGACAATCCAAGCGTTCCAAATATGCAAGTGCTAATTCTTTCGAAAAATGGCCGAAATCCCTCTTACGTCAAGATGAAGCGGTGAGTTCAATCCAAAATGGTCGCTACAATTCCCAAAATTCTTGTGGGCCCAAAATGGACACCGTGTGCAAAAGTTACGCTCAATTCTTCGTCCGCAGACTCTCAAAGAGTCCTAAATATGCAAGTGCTCATTCTTTCGAGAAATGACCAAAATCCCTCGTACATCACGATGAAGTTGTGTGTTCAATCCAAAACGATCGCTACATTTCCAAAAAGTACTTATGGGCCCAAAACGGACACCGTGTGCAAAAGTTACCCTCAATTCTTCGTCCGCCGACCCTCCAAGGATTCTAAATATACAAGTGCTCATTCTTTCAAAAAATCGCCAAAATCCCTAGTTCGTCACGACGAAGTGGTGAGTTCAATCCAAAATGGTCGCTACATTTCCAAAAAGTACTTGTGGGCCCAAAACGGACACCGTATGCAAAAGTTACGCTCAATTCGTCGTCCGCCGACTCTCCAAGCGTTCTAAATATGCAAGTGCTCATTCTTTCGAAAAATGGCAAAAATCCCTCGTATTTCACGATGAAGTTGTGAGTTCAATCCAAAACGGTCGCTACATTTCCAAAAAGTACTTATGGGCCCAAAACAGACACCGTGTGCAAAGGTTACGCTCAATTCTTCGTCCCCCGACTCTCTACGCGTTCTAAATATAAAAGTGCTCATTCTTTCGAAAAATTGCCAAAATCCCTCGTACGTCACGACGAAGTGGTGAGTTCAATCCAAAACGGTCGCTACATTTCCAAAAAGTACTTATGGGCCCAAAACAGACACCGTGTGCAAAGGTTACGCTCAATTCTTCGTCCACCGACACTTCAAGCGTTCCAAATATGCAAGTGCTCATTCTTTTGAAAAATGGCCAAAATCCCTCATACGTCACGACGAAGTTGTGAGTTCAATCTAAAACGGTCGCTACATTTCCAAAAATTTCTTGTGGGCCCAAAACGGATACAGTGTGCAAAAGTTACGCTCAATTCTTCGTCCACCGACACTTCAAGCGTTCCAAATATGCAAGTGCTCATTCTTTTGAAAAATG
>NW_019245400.1:0-1504 GCF_002742605.1 Olea europaea var. sylvestris | reverse complement strand
CTCAAACAAGGGCATAATCTCTCTCTCAACTCTCAATTCTACATTTATTTTGCTACATTTATACAATAATTCTCTTTCAAGTCTACATTTATTTTTGCTACGTTTATACTTTTACAGTTTTACATTCATACTTACTAGTGACTACATTTTGATTTCATCACAAATAAATGGATCCACATTCAGGCTTGTTCAGTATGGAAAGAGACGTATTGCCTATGACGTCGCAAAGTCAACTCTGGAATGAATTTTTCAGTCTAAATAACTTGAAAATATTCCAGATTTGGGTGTTTATGGAAGCAATAATTCAATTGATTTGGATGATGTTGACGTTCCCAAAGCGGAACATGAAGAGGAAGAAAAAGCTGAATTAAACATTCCCAATTCAAAAGGGAAGCAAAAGGGAAAAAATAAGTAAAATGTTGGGATTACTTCAAGTTGATTTCAACGGGTAAAGTTGTCAATGAAGTTGCCAAATCTAAAGCAATATGTAAATACTGCCAAAAAAGATTGGCATAGCAAAAATGAATTTGTACCACCCACGTCAATTGCCACTGCAAAGAATGTGCGACGAAACAAGGATTTCTTCCGGCCGGTCAAACATAATTGCAATTTGGCAGTCTTAGCACCGGTTCTATGACTTCGCCCATGTCTACGTTGGTGTATTCGGAGGAGAAAGCTTGAACCGAAATGGTGAAACTTGTTGTCGGTGCTTAGTTGTCTCTGACAATAACGGACAACCAACACTTCATCTCGTACGTAAAAGAATATCTGCAATCAATGTACGTTGGGGTAAATTGAAACACTTTAGGTTCAAATACAATACAATATTTCATTAATTTAATTATGGATTTGCAAAAATATGGGGTGTTATATATTCAACTTCGGATATATGGAAAGAGATTAATAAAATAGCGTATATAGCTGCAACTACACACTATATAGATCTACTTTGACATATACATAAGAAATTATTGCTTTTAGAATTATTAAGTTTTCTCATAGTGCTAATAGTATATATAATGCTATTATGAGTGTTATTAGACAATATCACTGTGAGAGTAAAATTCGTTCTTTTACTTTTGATAATGCTAGTGTTAATGAAGTTGTATATAAATTGTGTATGGTACTGCAACCTGATTTCGGTAGATATTTGTTTCATATTCGTTGTGTGTGCATATTTTGAATTTAATTGTGCAAGATGGTTTAAAACATATGAATGATGAACTTCAGAGAATTAGGAATACACGAATATATATTACGATTTCCCCTAGTCGAAAACAAGTGTTTGAGGATTACTGTGTCGAAGTTGGGGTGGCGAATGCTAGGACATTCGTTAACAGTGTAGGCCGTAGATGGAACTCCACATATTTATTATTAAAGTCATGCGAATATTTTGAATATTTAATAATTGACTTTAATAACAATAGGCACATTAGAAGCGATGACGACTTTGTGTTGAATGAATTTGATTGGCTTTTAACTTTGAAGGTTAATTTTTTTTTTT
>NW_019245399.1:521750-532500 GCF_002742605.1 Olea europaea var. sylvestris | reverse complement strand
CAATCCAAAACGGTCGCTACATTTCCGAAAAGTACTTATGGGCCCAAAACGAAAATCGTGTGCAAAAGTTACGCTCAATTCTTTGAAAGCAGACGATCCAAATATACAAGTGCTCGTTCTTCGAAAGAAAAATACCTGAAATCTCCCACATGTCACGGCAAAGCGGTGAGTTCAATCCAAAACGTTCGCTACATTTCCGAAAAGTACTTATGGGCCCAAAACGGACACCGTGGGTAAAAGTTACGCTCAATTCTTCGAACGCCGACAATCCAAATATGCAAGTGCTCGTTCTTCGAAAAAATGCTCGAAATCTCTCATACGTCACGGCAAAGCTGTGAGTTCAATCCAAAACGGTCGCTACATTTTCGAAAAGTGCTTATGGGCCCAAAACGGACACCGTGTGCAAAAGTTATGCTCAATTTTTCGAACGTTGACAATCAAAGTATGCAAGTTCTCATTCTTCAAAAAACAAATGGCCAAAATCCCTCTTACGTCACGATGATGCCGTGAGTTCAATCCAAGACGGTTACTACCCTTTCGAAAAGTACTTATGCGCCCAAAACGGAAACCGTGTGCAAAAGTTACGCTCAATTCTTCGAAGGTTGACAATCCAAATATGCAAGTTCTTATTATTTGAAAGAAAAATACCCAAAATCCCACATACATCATGGCAAAGCTATGAGTTCAATCCAAAATGGTTGAATCCGAAAAGTACTTATGGGCCCAAAACGGACACCGTGTTTAAAAGTAACGCCCAATTCTTCGAACGTCGACAATCCAAATATGCAAGTGCTCGTTCTTCGAAAAACAAATGGACAAAATCCCTCTTACATCACGATGATGCCGTGAGTTCAATCCAAAACGGTCGCAACATTACCGAAAAGTACTTATGGGCCCAAAACGAAAATCGTGTGCAAAAGTAACGCTCAATTCTTCGAACGCCGACAATCCAAATATGAAAATGCTCATTCTTTGAAAAAAATGCCCGAAATCCTTCATACGTCACGGCAAAGCTGTGAGTTCAATCCAAAACGGTCGCTACATTTTTGAAAAGTACTTATGGGCCCATAACGGACACCAGGTGCAAAAGTTACGCTCAATTCTTCGAACGCTGACAATCCAAATATGCAAGTGCTCGTTCTTCGAAAAAAAAATGATCAAAATCCCTCTTACGTCATAACGATGCCGTGAGTTTAATCCAAAATGGTCGCTACATTTCCGAAAAGTACTTATGGGCCCAAAACGGAAACCCTGTGTAAAAGTTACGCTCAATTCTTCGAACGCCAACAATCCAAATGTGCACGTGCTCGTTCTTCAAAAAAATTCCCAAAATCCCTCATACATCGCGGCAAAGCTATGAGTTCAATCCAAAACGATCGCTATATTTCCGAAAAGTACTTATGGGCCCAAAACAAACACGTGTGCAAAAGTTACGCTCAATTCCTCGAACGCCGACCACCAAATATGCAACTACTCGTTCTTCGAAAAACAAATGGTCGAAATCCCTCTTACGTCACGACGATGCCATGAGTTCAATCCAAAACGATCGCTACATTTTCGAAAAGTAGTTATGGGCCCAAAACGGAAACCGTGTGCAAAAGTTATGCTGAATTTTTTGAACGCCGACAATCCAACTATGCAAGTGCTTGTTCTTCAAAAAACAAACGGCCGAAATACCTCTTACATCATGACGATACTGTGAGTTTTCCAAAATGGTCGCTACATTTTCGAAAAGTACTTATAGGCCCAAAACGAAAACTGTGTATAAAAGTTACGCTCAATTCTTCGAACGCCGACAATCCAAATATGCAAGTGCTCGTTCTTTGAAAAAAATGCCCGAAATCCCTCATACCTCACGTCAAAGCTGTGAGTTCAATCCAAACGGTCGTTACATCTTCGAAAAGCACATATAGGCCCAAAACGAAAACTGTGTATAAAAGTTACGCTCAATTCTTCGAACGCCGACAATCCAAATATGCAAGTGCTCGTTCTTTGAAAAAAATGCCCGAAATCCCTCATACCTCACGTCAAAGCTGTGAGTTCAATCCAAACGGTCGTTACATCTTCGAAAAGCACATATAGGCCCAAAACGAAAATCGTGTGCAAAGGTTTTGCTCAATTCTTTGAATGCCGACAATCCAAATTTGCAAGTGCTTGTTCTTCAAAAGAAAAATGCTCAAAATCCCTCATATGTCCTGGCAAAGTGGCGAGTTCAATCCAAAACGGTCGCTACATTTTCAAAAAGTATTTATGGGCCCAAAACGGACACCGTGTGTAAAAGTTACGCTCAATTCTTCGAATGCCGACAATCAAAGTATGCAAGTGCTAGTTCCTCAAAAAAATGCCCGAAATCCCTCATACATCATGGCAAAGCTGTGAGTTCAATCCAAAACGGTCGCTACATTTTCGAAAAGTGCTTATGGGCCCAAAACGGACACTGTGTGCCAAAGTTACGCTCAATTTTTCGAACGTCGACAATCTAAATATGCAAGTTCTCATTCTTCAAAAAACAAACGGCTAAAATCCCTCTTACACCATGATGATGCCGTGAGTTTAATCCAAGACGGTCTCTACATTTCCGAAAAGTACTTATGGGCCCAAAACGGAAATCGTGTGCAAAAGTTACGTCCAATTCTTCGAACGTCGACAATCCAAATATGCAAGTTCTCGTTATTCGAAAGAAAAATACCCAAAATCCCTCATACATCATGGCAAAGTGGTGAGTTCAATCCAAAACGTTCGCTACATTTCCGAAAAGTACTTATCGGCCCAAAACGGACACCGTGTTTAAAAGTTACGCTCAATTCTTCGAACGCCGACAATCTAAATATGCAAGTACTCGTTCTTCGAAAAACAAATGGATGAAATCCCTCTTATGTCACGATGATGCCGTGAGTTCAATCCAAAACGGTCGCTACATTTCCGAAAAGTACTTATGGACCCAAAACGAAAACCGTGTGCAAAAGTTACGTTCAATTCTTCGAAGGCCGACAATCCAAATATGAAAGTGCACGTTCTTCGAAAAAATGCCCGAAATCCCTCATACGTCACGGTAAAGCTGTGAGTTCAATCCAAAACGATCGCTACATTTTCGAAGAGTATTTATGGGCCCATAACGGACACCGTGTGCAAAACTTACGCTCAATTCTTCTAACGCCGACAATCCAAATATGCAAGTGCCCGTTCTTCGAAAAACAAATGATCAAAATCCCTCTTACATCATAACGATGCCGTGAATTCAATCCAAAATGGTCGCTACAATTCCGAAAAGTACATATGGGTCCAAAATGGAAATCGTGTGCAAAAGTTATGCTCAATTCTTCGAACGCCGACAATCCAAATATGCATGTGCTCGTTCATCAAAAAAATTCCTGAAATCCCTCATACGTCACGGCAAAGCTATGAGTTCAATCCAAAATGGTCACTACATTTCCGAAAAGTACTTATGGGCCCAAAACGAACACCGTGTGTAAAGGTTACGCTCAATTCTTCGAATGCCGACAATCCAAATATACAAGTGCTCGTTCTTCAAAAAAAATGCTTGAAATCCCTCATACGTCACGGGAAAGCTGTGAGTTCAGTCCAAAATGGTCGCTACATTTTTGAAAAGTACTTATGGCCTAAAACAGACATCGTGTACAAAAGTTACGCTCAATTTTTCGAACGCCGACAATCCAAATATGCAAGTGCTCATTCTTTGAAAAATAAATGGTCGAAATCCCTCTTGCCTCACGACGATACCGTGAGTTCAATCCAAAACGATCGCTACATTTCCAAAAAGTACTTATGGGCCCCAAACGAAAACCGTGTGCAAAAGTTATGCTCAATTATTCGAACGCCGACAATCCAACTATGCAAGTGCTCGTTCTTCAAAAAAAATGCCCGAAATCCATCATACGTCCCGGCAAAGCTGTGAGTTCAATCCAAAACAATCGCTAAATCTCGAAAAAGTACTTATAGGCCCAAAATGAAAATCGTGTGCAAAAGTTACGCTCAATTCTTCGAACACCGACAATCAAAATATGCGAGTGCTCGTTCTTCGAAAAACAAATGGTCGAAATCCCTCTTACGTCATGATGACGCCATGAGTTCAATCCAAAATGATCGCTACATTTTCAAAAAGTACTTATGGGACCAAAACGGAAACCGTGTGCAAAAGTTATGCTCAATTCTTCGAACGTCGACAATCCAAATATGCAAGTGCTCGTTCTTCGAAAAACAAATGGCCAAAAACCCTCTTACGTAACGACGATATCATGAGTTCAATACTAAACTGTCGCTACATTTTCGAAAAGAACTTATGGGCCCAAAACAAAAATCGGGTGTAAAAGTTACGTTCAATTCTTCGAACTCCGACAATCCAAATATGCAAGTGCTCATTCTTCAAAAAAATGCCTGAAAACCCTCATACATCACGACAAAGCTGTGAGTTCAATCCAAAACGGTCGCTACATCTCCGAAAAGTACTTATGGGCCCAAAATGAAACGGTGTACAAAAGTTATGCTCAATTCTTCGAATGCCGACAATCCAAATATGCAAGTGCTCGTCCTTCGAAAAAAATGCTCAAAATCCCTCATACGTCACGGTAAAGCTGTGAATTCAATCCAAAATGGTCGCTACATTTCGAAAAAGTACTTATGGGCCCAAAACGAAAATCGTGAGCAAAAGTTACGCTCAATTCTTCAAACGCCGACGATCCAAATATACAAGTGCTTGTTCTTCGAAAGAAAAATGCCCAAAATCCCCCATACGTCACGGAAAAGTTGAGAGTTGAATCCAAAACGTTGGCTACAGTTCCGAAAAGTACTTATGGGCCCAAAATGGACACCGTGGGTAAAAGTTACGCTCAATTCTTCGAACGCCGACAATCAAAATATGCAAGTGCTCGTTCTTCGAAAAAATGCCCGAAATCTCTCATACGTCACAGCAAAGCTGTGAGTTCAATCCAAAACGGTCGCTACATTTCCGAAAAGTACTTATGGGCCCAAAACGGACATCGTGTGCAAAAATTACGCTCAATTCCTCGAATGCCGACAATCCAATTATGCAATTGTTCGTTCTTCAAAAACAAACAGTTGAAATCCCTCTTACGTCACGACGATGCCGTGAGTTCAATCCAAAACGATCCCTACATTTCCGAAAAGTACTTATGGGCCCAAAACGGAAACCGTATGTGAAAGTTACGGTCAATTCTTCGAACGCCGACAATCCAAATATACAAGTGCTCGTTCATCCAAAAAATGCCCAAAATCCCTCATACCTCACGGTAAAGCTGTGAGTTCAATCCAAAACGGTCGCTACATCTCCGAAAAGTACTTATGGGCCCAAAAGGAAAACCGTGTGCTAAAGTTACGCTCAATTCTTTGAACGCCGACAATCCAAATATGCAAGTGCTCGTTCTTCTAAAGAAAAATGCCTAAAATCCTTCATTTGTCATGATAAAGCGATGAGTTCAATCCAAAATGGTCTCTACATTTCCAAAAAGTACTTATGGGCCGAAAAGGGACACCGTGTGTAAAAGTTACGTTCAATTCTTCGAATGCCGACAATCCAAATATGAAAGTGCTCGTTCTTCGAAAAACAAATGGTAGAAATCCCTCTTAAGTCATGATGATGTCATGAGTTCAATCCAAAATGATCGTCACATTTTCGAAAAGTACTTATGGGCCCAAAACGGAGACTGTGTGCAAAAGTTACACTCAATTCTTCGAACGCCAACATTCCAAATATGTAAGTGCTCGTTCTTCGAAAAAATGCCCTAAATCCCTCTTACGTCACGGTAAAGCTGTGAGTTCAATCCAAAATGGTCGCTACATTTTCGAAAAGTACTTATGGGCCCAAAACGAACACCGTGTGCAAAAGTTAAGGTCAATTCTTCGAACGTCGACAATCCAAATATGCAAATCTCGTTCTTCGAAAAACAAACTATCGAAATCCCTCTTACGTCATGACGATGCCGTGAGTTCAACCCAAAAGATCGCTACATGTCCGAAAAGTATTTATGGGCCCAAAACGGAAATCGTGTGCAAAAGTTACTCTCAATTCTTCGAACGCCGACAATCTAAATTTGCAAGTGCTCGTTCTTCAAAAAAAATGCCCGAAATCCCTCATACGTCACGGCAAAGCTGTGAGTTCAATCCAAGACGGTCGCTAAATCTCCAAAAAGTACTTATGGGCCCAGAATGAAAACCGTGTGCAAAAGTTACGCTCAATTCTTCGAACCCCAACAATCCAAATATCCAAGTGCTCATTCTTCCAAAAAAATGCCTGAAATCCCTCATACCTCACGGGAAAGTTGTGAGTTCAATCCAAAACGGTCGCCACATTTTCGAAAAGTACTTATGGGCCCAAAATGGACATCGTGTGCAAAAGTTTCACACAATTCTTCGAACACCAACAATCCAAATATGCAAGTACTCCTTCTTCGAAAAACAAACGGCCGAAATCCCTCTTACGTCACGACGATGCCGTGAGTTCAATACAAAACTGTTTCTACATTTTCGAAATGTACTTATGGGCCCAAAATGAAAATCGTGTGTACAAGTTACGCTCAATTCTTTGAACGCCGACAATCCAAATATGCAAGTGCTCGTTCATCGAAAAAAATGCCAGAAATCCCTCATACGTCACGGTAAAGCTGTGAGTTCAATCCAAAACGGTCGCTACATTTCTGAAAAGTACTTATGGGCCCAAAACGGACATCGTGTGCAAAAGTTATGCTCAATTCTTCGAACGCCAACAATCCAAATATGCAAGCGCTCGTTCTTCAAAAGAAAAATGCTCAAAATCCCTCACATGTCACTAAAAAGCAGTGAGTTCAATCCAAAATGGTCGCTACATTTTTGAAAAGTACTTATAGGCCCAAAATGGACACCGTGTGCAAAAGTTACACTCAATTCTTCGAACGTCGACAATCCAAATATGCAAGTTCTCGTTCTTCGAAAAACAAACGGTCGAAAAGCCTCTAACGTCATGATGATGTTGTGAGTTCAATCCAAAACGGTCCCTACATTTTCAAAAAGTTCTTATGGGCCGAAAACGGACATCGTGTGCAAAAGTTACGCTCAATTCTTCGAACGCCGACAATCCAAATATGCAAGTGGTCGTTATTCGAAATCCGTCCTACGTCACGACGATGCCGTGAGTTCAACCTAAAATGATCGCTACATTTTCGAAAAGTACTTATAAGCCCAAAACGGAAATAGTGTGCAAAAGTAACGCTCAGTTCTTCAAACGCCGACAATCCAATTATGTAAGTGCTCATTCTTCAAAAAAATGCCTGAAATCCCTCATACGTCACGGTAAAGTGGTGAGTTCAATCGAAAACAGTCGCTACATCTTTGGAAAGCACTTATGGGCCCAAAACGAAAATCGTGTGCAAAAGTTACGCTCAATTCTTCGAATGTCGACAATCCAAATATGCAAGTGCTCGTTCTTCGAAAGAAAAATGCCTGAAATCCCTCATATGTCACAGCAAAGCAGTGAGTTCTATACAAAACGGTCGCTACATTTTCGAAAAGTACTTATGGGCCCAAAATGGACACCTGTGTAAAAGTTACGCTCAATTCTTCGAATGCCGACAATCAAAGTATGCAAGTGCTTGTTCCTCGAAAAAAAATACCCAAAATCCCCCATACGTCACGACAAAGCTGTGAGTTCAATCCAAAACGTCGCTACATTTTCGAAAAGTGCTTATGGGACCAAAACGGACATCGTGTGCAAAAGTTACGCTCAATTTTTCAAACGTCGACAATCTAAACATGCAAGTGCTCGTTCTTCAAAAAACAAACGACTGAAATCCCTCTTACGTCACGACGATGCCGTTAGCCCAATCCAAAACGATTGCTACAGT
Organism: Olea europaea var. sylvestris; assembly: GCF_002742605.1. Taxonomy (NCBI): domain Eukaryota; kingdom Viridiplantae; phylum Streptophyta; class Magnoliopsida; order Lamiales; family Oleaceae; genus Olea; species Olea europaea. The sequence continues at coordinate 524,647 of NW_019245399.1, read as the reverse complement.
TCCAAAAAGTACTTATGGGCCCAAAACAGAAATCGTGTGCAAAAGTTACGCTCCATTATTCGAGCGCCAACAATCCAAATATGCAAGTGCTCGTTCTTCGAAAAAATGCCCGAAATCCCTCATACGTCCCGGCAAAGCTGCGAGTCCATTCCAAAACGGTCGCTAAATCTCAAAAAAGTACTTATGGGCCAAAATGAAAATCGTGTGCAAAAGTTACGCTCAATTATTCGAATGCCGACAATCCAAATATGCAAGTGCTCGCTCTTCGAAAAACAAACGGCCGAAATCCCTCTTAAGTCACGACGATGCCGTGAGTTCAATACAAAACTGTCGCTACATTTTCGAAAAGTACTTATGGGCCCAAAACGAAAACCGTGTATAAAAGTTACGTTAAATTCTTCGAACGCCGACAATCCAAATATGCAAGTGCTCGTTCTTCAAAAACAATTCTCGAAATCCCTCATACGTCACGGCAAAGCTGTGAGTTCAATCCAAAACGGTCGCTACATCTCCGAAAAGTAATTATGGGCCCAAAACGAAAACGGTATGCAAAAGTTACGCTCAATTCTTCGAATGCCGACAATCCAAATATGCAAGTGCTCGTTCTTCGAAAAAAAATGCTCAAAATCCCTCATACATCACGGTAAAGCTGTGAGTTCAATCCAAAATGGTCGCTACATTTTCGAAAAGTACTTGTGGGCCCAAAATGAAAATCGTGTGCAAAAGTTACGCTCAATTCTTCGAATGCCAACGATCGAAATATGCAAGTGCTCATTTTTCGAAAAACAAATGCTCGAAAATCCTCTTACATCACGACGATGCCATGAGTTCAATCTAGAATGATCGCTACATTTTCAAAAAGTACTTATGGGCCCGAAACGGAAACCGTGTGCAAAAGTTACGCCCAATTCTTCGAACGCAGACAATCCAAATATGCAAGTGCTCGTTCTTCCAAAAAAATGCCCGAAATCCCTCATACGTCACGGCAAAGTTGTGAGTTCAGTCCAACACGGTCGCTACATTTCCGAAAAGTACTTATGGGCCCAAAACGGACAACGTGTACAAAAGTTACGCTCAATTCTTCGAATGCCGACAATCCAAATATGCAAGTGCACTTCTTTGAAAAACAAACGGTCGAAATCCCTCTGACGTCACAACGATGCCGTAAGTTCAATACAAAACTGTCGCTACATTTTCGAAATGTACTTATGGGCCCAAAACGAAAACCATTTACAAGTTACGCTCAATTCTTCAAACGCCGACAATCCAAATATGCAAGTGCTCGTTCATCGAAAAAAATTCCCAAAATCCCTCATACGTCATGGAAAAGCTATGAGTTCAATCCAAAACGGTCGCTACATCTCCGAAAAGTACTTATGGGCCCAAAACGAAAACCCTGTGCGAAAATTACCCTCAATTCTTTGAAAGTCGACAATCTAAATATGCAAGTGCTCGTTCTTCGAAAGAAAAATGCCCGAAATTCCTCATTTGTCATGGCATCAATCCAAAATGGTCGCTACAATTCCGAAAAGTACTTATGGGCCCAAAACGGACACCATGTGTAAAAGTTACGCTCAATTCTTCGAACGCCGAAAATCAAAATATGCAAGTGCTCGTTCTTCGAAAAAAAAACGGTCGAAATCCCTCTTACGTCACGACGATGCCGTGACTTCAATCCAAATCGATCGCTATATTTTTGAAAAGTACTTATGGGCCCAAAATGGAAATCGTGTGCAAAAGTTATGCTCAATTCTTCGAGCGTCGACAATCTAAATATGCAAGTGCTCGTTCTTCGAAAAACAAACAGCCGAAATCCCTCTTACGTCACGATGAGGCCATGAGTTCAATACAAAACTGTCGCTACATTTCCGAAAAGTACTTATCGGCCCAAAACGAAAATCGTGTGTAAAAGTTACTCTCAATTCTTCGAACGCCGACAATACAAATATGCAATTGCTCGTTCTTCAAAAAAAATGCCCGAAATCCCTCATACGTCATGGCAAAGCTGTGAGTTCAATCCAAAACGGTCGCTACATCTCTAAAAAGTACTTATGGGCCAAAAACGAAAACCGTGTGCTAAAGTTACGCTCAATTCTTTGAACGCCGACAAACCAAATATGCAAGTGCTCATTTTTCGAAAGAAAAATGCCCAAAATCCCTCACTTGTCATGGCAAAGCGGTGAGTTCAATCCAAAATGTTTGCTACATTTCTGAAAAGTACTTATCGGCCCAAAATGGACACCGTGTGTAAAAGTTACGCTCAATTCTTTGAACGCCGACAATCCAAATATGTAAGTGCTCGTTCTTCTAAAAATAAAGGGTTGAAATCCCTTTTACGTCATGACGATGTCGTGAGTTCAATCCAAAATGATCGTTACATTTCCGAAAAGTACTTATGGGCCTAAAACGGAAACCGTGTGCAAAAGTTATGCTTAATTCTTCGAACGCCGACAATCCAAATATGCAAGTGCTCATTCTTCGAGAAAATGCCCAGAATCCCTCATACGTCATGGCAAAGCTATGAGTTCAATCCAAAACGGTCGTTACATCTTCGAAAAGTACTTATAGGCCCAAAACGAAAACCGTGTGCAAAAGTTATGCTCAATTCTTTGAACGACGACAACCCAATTATGCAAGTGCTCGTTCTTCGAAAGAAAAATTCCCGAAATCCCTCATTTTTCATGGTAAAGCGATGAGTTCAATCCAAAATGGTCGCTACATTTCCAAAAAGTACTTATGGGCCCAAAACGGACATCGTGTGTAAAATTTACGCTCAATTCTTCGAACGTCGACAATCCAAATATGCAAGTGCTCATTCTTTGAAAGAAGAATGCCCAAAATCCCTCATATGTCACGGAAAAGCGGTGAGTTTTTTTTTTTTTTTTTTTTTTTTTTTA